>NC_133654.1:226918407-227153491 GCF_009905375.1 Apium graveolens
AACATTATTAAAAAAGTTTTAGAGTCTTCAAAATGATTTTTAAAAGTTAGAGCGGATCCCAAAACTCATTTTTATATTTAAGATCTTCCTTTTTGAAGGGGACTTGAATACTCGCTCAAAAATCTAAGGGATCCGGCTCTGTGGTGTATTTTATATTCGCAACGAGGTTGCTGTTTTGATAAATGAATTGATTACTTACCCAACGTTCGGGAAGTAAGTCCATCTATTTGAGTCGGCATAAGCAACATGGGCTCAGTGGGCGTCCATGAAAGTGTAAGTGGCTCAGTGGGAGTCCATCAATGCGTAAGTGGCTGAGTGGTAATCCAGCATAGGTCCTAATACGGCCAGGGTGATGACCAGTGGGGAATTCGTCCATCTACTAGTAGAAAAGGTTACTTATTGGTATCTTTGCCTGATCAGCAAGATATCGGGTTTATGCCAAAATTCTTTTCTTTCCAAATTTATTGGATATTGCAACTATGTTCATACTTTACATGACAGAGATTTTCAGGAAATGTATGAGAGATATATATGGATATATATATATATATATCGGGACTTAGTGAAGTATCTCGTAACTTCATTTCATTCAATAATATTTCAAAGGTCGAATCTACTCAAGTCTTATATTGTAGTCCCACCTATGTGATGAACTTCAAAAACTTAGTATACTTGAACAGTGGTAGTTCAAGTAGATTTCTAAAATGGTATAAGTATAGTGAAGTAATCGGTAACTTCATCTTCCTTTAAGCTTATATCCAGTAAGTAATTACCTTATACTTGATAAAGGTTTCCAGTAAGTTATCCATTTAGATACTTGCCCCTCATTATACCCAAATCCGACTTATGGATTGAAAGTTACGAAAACAACCGTCAAACAATATACACATAAGCTTATTACACATCAATCAGATCATATATAGCACATAGCACGTAAGATATTCGATAAAAATAACTTTTCAATGAAAGTTTGGGGTTAAAATGATTTTCCGGATATTTAATACGAATTTTAAAACATTTTTCGGAATTAAAATGGAACAAAGGATCATTTTATAAATAATAACAGGGTTCGAATGCCTGAATCTGTCTTTAAGATCATTTAATAATAATTATTGAGCCTTGACCATAATTTAAGATAATATTTTAAAGTTCGAAACTATTTTTCAGATTTTTTAAATAATTAAATATCAATAATTAAATATTAACTAAAATTAATTAATTAAATAATTCAGATTTATTTATGAATTAAAAACAATTTTTAGAATTAAAATAATGATTTTTGGAATTAAAAATGTATTTTAGAAATTAAATAATGATTTTTCGAATCATTTTTAAAAGAAAAATCACAGAAACATGTTTTGGAAATGCAACTGGACAAACAAAGATCATAACCGAGTCATGGAGGGTCAAGAACCGGGTAACGAAGAACAGTTCGACCTGCCACCCCATTTTCCAGAATACGGCGACGGGCGGGTTTCCACCCATCCAATTCACGGCCATCAACAAATTGTTTGATACGATTCTTGCTACCATTCAATTCTAATCTACTACAGCAGCAACAACAACAAGGCTTTAATAAATCAAAATCACCCCTGGAGCTCCGTTTCTGGCGAAAATTGCCATTAACGCCGGCGACAAGCTCAAAACCCCGCTGTTTCGATCCAGGAACCCTCTGTACTTCAAACCAACATCAATTAACTCCTTTTTACAGGATCTACACACTGATACCAACCAATTCGACTAATAACCCTCAGAACAGAAACCCCTAATTTTTAATTAAGAACATTCATAGCTTTATAAACCCTAATTTCTTAAATCAGAGAATCAAACATCATTTTGAACATGTTATTGAACTCAATGCCAAGTATATGATATACCAAAGTGATCATAATTAAATTCTCTGTAACATGCAAGCATCAAATCACATAAATAACATCAAAATCAAAAATTCATAATTAAATCCAAATTAGTTCGAAATTAAATAAAAATATAGAAAAATATCTATGATTTCTGTTGTGAAACAAGTTGTGGAATCTGATAGTACTCTTCACAAGCTTAATTTTGGTTACTCACACGCTTGATTTCGAGTTCGTTAACGCCTTTGTTTTTAGGTTTGATTCTGAAGAACACTACGAATTCTAGGGTTTTTCTCTGAAAATTATATAATTTTACTGTTTATTATGATTTTCTGTACAAAATAAAATACTGTAAGGGCTATTTATATTTATAGAATATTGGTAACCCGTTGGATCATATCGGATATAAAAATAGAATACTTAATCGTTAAGTATTAACAAAAATGATCCAATTTGGTACCAGTTTTAGGATAATTATCAAAACCAGGTTTTTTATAAATACAGTCTTGGTCTCAGCGCTTTGGTTACACAAATTTTGAGAAGATAATATATTAGTTTAATCAAAATATCTTGTTTCTCCAAAATACGGGTTTTATCAATTTATCGAAATGAAAGTTGTATCATAAAATTTGCGTCGTACTCTAGATCGAAAATGTCAAAACATGAAAAATGCTCGGAATAATCAAATTAAATTAGAAAGGAGTTTTCCCGAGTTTCGGGTTGTAAAAACGTAAAAACTATTGAAGTTGGACGATTCCCGATTATACAAAATAGTTTATAATTACTCGGGAAAATAATTTATTAAATCCATAAATCCTTTATAAAATTATATAACAACATATAAATTAATATCAAAATATCAATATAATCTATACTTTATTTTAGACATATAAAAAATTATAATTTGCAAATTTTATCACATATAAACATCCAAACAAAGATACCAATTAACTGATAAATTCATATAATATTCATATAATATTTATTTATTGGTAAAATTAATTACACGTTATAACCCGGATATTACATCCTCCCCCCTTTAAAATAATTATGTCCTCAGAATCTCCTAAGCAAACAGATGAAGGTACTTTTCACGCATCTCACTTTCTAATTATCAGGTTGATTCTTCAACCTTTGGGTTTCTCCATAATACTCTTACTAAATTTACAACTTTGTTTCTCAACACGTTCTCTCACTTTTCTAGAATTTCTATTGGATTCTCAACATAAGACATATATGCCTGAAGTTCTATCGGCTCGTACTCTATCACATGCCTAGAATATGGATTATACTTCTTAAGCATTGACACGTGAAAGATATTATAAATGTGCTCCATATGCGGGGGTAACGCCAATTCGTATGCTACTACACGCTTCAAAATTTTAAAAGGTCCAACGTATCTAGGACTCAACTTTCCCTTCTTTCCAAATCTGGACAATCCCTTCTACGGTGACACTTTCAACAACACTAAATCTCTTTCTTCAAACTCCATGTCTTTTCTGGCTTGATCTGCATATTTCTTTTGACGATCTTACGCTGCAATTAATCTTTTCTGAATAACTTCGACAACTTCTTTTATTTGTTGTACCAACTCTGGTCCAAGTATCTTGGATTCTCCAACTTCATCCCCATATACTGGTGATCGATATTTGTGTCCGTAAAGATCTTCATAGGGAGGCATTCTGATACTGGCGTGATAACTATTGTGTTAAGAAAATTCTACTAAGGGAAAATGCTCATCCCAACTTCCTTTAAATTCAATGGCACAAACTCATAGCATATCTTCCATTGTCTAGATTGTTCTCTCGCTTTGGCTGTCACTCTGTGGATGATAAGTTGTACTCATATTCAACTTAGTTTCCAAATATTCTTGAAAACTTCTCCAAAATCTTGAATTGAATCGTGGATCTTGATCCGATACAATAGACACAGGAACTCAATAACGGACTACTATCTCCTTCAAATACATACGAACCAACTTGTCCAGTGAAAATCTTTCATTAATAGGCAGAAAATGAGCTAATTTGGTTAGTCTACCCACTATAACCCAAATGACGTCGTGGTTCACTTTCGTCCTTGGTAAGCCGACTATAAAATCCATAGCAATGTGCTCCCACTTCCACTCTGGGATCTCTAATGGTAGCAATAATCCACTTTATCTCTGATGCTCCGCCTTGACTCTTTGAAATGTATAATGTTTGCTAACCCATTCCGCAATCTCTCTTTTCATATCTAGCCACCAATAATTTTCTTTTAAATCTCTGTACATCTTGGTACTCCCTGGATGAATTGAATACTTTGAATTATGAGCTTCCTGTAGAATTTTATTCTTCAACTCTGTCACTAGTGGAATCCAAATTCTCGAAGAAAATATGAGAATACCTTGATCATCCTTCTGAGCACATAACTCTTCTCCTACCAAACGGTTGATATCCTAATCCATTATTTCCTCTTGACATTTCTTTATCTTTTCTAACAACTCTAACTGAAAGGTCATACTACATATCTTTACTTCTGTGAGCTTACAAATCCTGACTTCTAATTGCAACTTCTGAAATTCTTTATACATCTCCTTTGGTACTGTCAACACATTCAGTCTCTCATTTCTCCTTAACACATCTACTACTATATTTGCTTCTCCCGGGTGATAGTTAATTGTGCAGTCATAGTCCTTGATCAACTCCAACCATCTTCGTTGTCTCATATTAAGTTCCTTTTGCGTGAATATTTACTTCAAACCCTTATGGTCCGTATAAATCTCACATCTTTCTCCATATAGATAATGTCTCCAAATCTTCAAAACGAATACTATTGTTGCTAGTTCCAAGTCATGAGTAGGATACTTCTTCTCATGAGGTTTCAGTTGTCTAAACGCATATGCAATAACTTTATCATGCTGCATCATAACACAACCTAATCCCTTATAAGAAGCATCATTATAGATTACAAACTTTACTTGATCATCTAGAAGTGACAAAACAAGTGTCGTGATCAATCTCTTCTTCAGTTCCTGAAAACTTTCTTCACACTTCTCGTTCCATATAAACTTCTCATTTTTCCTGGTAAGCTTCGTCATAGGTGTCGCAATCATCGAGAAATCTTGAACAAATCTTCGAGAATATCATGAAAATCCTAAGAAACTTCTCACTTATGTTGGTGTTTTTTGCCTTTCCCAATTGATAATAGCTTCAATATTTGCTGGGTCCACTTTAATCTCTTCATTCTTGACTATGTGCCCTAAGAATTGAACTTCCTGTAACCATAACTCACACTTTCATACAACTTTTCCTTTCTCAAAATTCCCAAAGCTATCTTTAGATGCTCTGCATGGTCTTTCATTGACTTCGAGTAGATTAAAATATCATCTATAAACACAATGACAAACTTGTCCAAATGTTCCTTGAAAATTTTGTTCATCAAGTCCATAAATGCTGCTGGGGCATAAGTCAATCCAAAAGACATCACTAAGAATTCATAATGACTGTACCTTGTTCTGAAAGTTGTATTCGATACGTCTTCAGGTTTAATCTTTAGTTGGTGATATCCGGATCTCAAGTCAATCTTGGCAAAATACTTTGCTCCTTTCAGTTGATCAAACAAATCGTCAATCCAAGGTAATGGATATTTATTCTTGATAGTAAGCTTGTTGAGCTCCCGATAATCGATACATAATCTCATGCACCCATCCTTCTTCTTAACAAATAGCACCGGTGCACCCCATGGGGACACACTAGGTCTAATCACTCCTTTTTCTAACAACTCCTGCAATTGCTTTGATAACTCCTTCATTTCAACTGGTGACATTCTGTATGGGGCCTTGGATATTGATTCCGTTCCAGGTGCTAAGTCGATCGCAAATTCAATTTCTCGATCTCGAGGGAGTCCCGGTAACTCGTCTGGGAACACGTATGGAAGTTCATTGACCACTGGAATATCTTCAAGTTTTGATGGCTCCTGATTTCTATCTATCACATAGGCAATATAATGCTCGCATCCTTGTCACAGTAACTTCCTAGCTTGAATCATCATTAAGAACTTCTTTGCTTGCCCCTGACCTCTAAATGTCACCATTTTCTCATCAGCATCTTTAAAATTACCTTCTTATTAAGACATTCGATATGAGCATTGTAACGTCTGGGAAATTACGCTTGTATTATATTGTAATAAAAATGAATTATGTGTTTTATTATGCTACTATGTGTATTTAGTTATAAAACCCTAATTGCTATGTGCTACGTGTGTTCTCTGTCTTCAGGGTATTTTTGGGTATTTATCGGGTATTTTATTTCGTATTAAAAGCTTTCATATCAAAAGTTATACGACCCGAACTTTGTTTTAATAGCTGATATTTCAAATAAAATAATTGGCCATATTTTCCCTAGAATGGCTTGTACCATCGTGTTATTCTGAACATCCAGTTATTTTATGAATTTCCTTCTTTCACGAAAAATGACTTTTTTGGGCCCCTTTAGGTGTTAAAAGCCCCCACAAAAATTATATTTTTATTTTTATAACATTATGGGACTTTCAATTATACCACTTCTTTGTATTTTTGAATTATTCACAATTTTTGGGAATTTTTGGCATATATATTGTATATATTAAATATTTAAAAATTAGAAATTAATACTCAAAAATTATAAAATTAGGGGCCAATTAAAATTTTATTAGATGAATAATTAGGGCCTTAATTTTAATTAAGGGTATTACTTTTACTACTGTAAATAACCTAATTTTTATTTAATTATTTATAATTAATTATAAAGTAAAATCAGAAAATTCATAAAATTCCCCAATTTTCCAGAAATTAGGGTTCTTGAGTTGTTGGATTCAAGCAGCAATTTCAACGTGTTTCTGTTATCCAAATCGTTCATGTAAGTAACCAATTTGAAGCTTATGAATCCTATTTTTCGATTATATCATCAATTTAATGCTCAGATTCATAGTTTTTAAATTTCTGATTTTTGGATTTATTTCGAATTGGGTTCTTTTGATTCGTGAATTGTTTGATGTTTTTGAAGACTTAGGATTGTAGATCGTTGAATTTGGAATATGTACATTTATATTTGATATATAAACGATTTCGATTTGGGGTCGCCGAAAACCGGTGTCGCCATCGGAGTTTGTTCGATTTTCCGGGTTCAAGGACGATGGTTTGAGGTTTTGGTAGGCTGGTTTAGCATAATAACAGAGTAAAGAGTAATTTGCAATCAGTTTTGTCGAGTTCTTGTTGTTGTGGCCGGAAAACGCTATGACTATCGCCGGCGTTCTTCGACTTTGGTCGGAGAAGACGATACATATATCGTCTATACTTTTGGATATGGGGTTAGAGTTTCTGCATTGATCGGTATTAAAAACCCTATGAAATCAGGAGTGAATAACCCTCTGTGTAGCCTGAATTGACGTCGCCGGGAAATTGGGTTGTCTTCGGAAAATTTAACCGACCGGCGACCCGGTTGTGTTCTTGGGAATCCGAATTCAAACCCGGTTTTGATCCGGTTTTCCCCAAAATTATTTTTATAAATCTGTTTCTGAAAATTTAATTTTACTTTTATTTATTTTATTTTTATAAATTATAAAAATCATTTTTATTTATTTTATAAATTGATTAATTAATTGATTTATTTATTTTATAAATAATTCTGAAATAATTTCTAAAATTAGAAATTAATTATTTATTAATTATTTATTAATTATTAATTATTTAAAATGATTAGTTATTTTTATAATTAACCAAATTGTTTTCAATAAATCATAATAAATTTATTCTAATTGTAAAAATTACGGAAAACTCATTTTTAATTCTGATTTTTCCAAAATAATTATTTAAAAATATTTTTGAGGTTCAATTATTTTGAATAATTAATTGTACTGAATAATTAATTATACTGAATAATAAATTAATTTATTCTTATTTATTGAGTAATAATTGAACTGTTTATCCGATATAAACGAAACGAAAGCCTAGGGCTGAGCAAAACCGAACCGAAACCGAAAAACTGAACCGTGCTAATTCTGTTCGGTCCGGTCCTGATTTTTCAGAAAATTCGGTCTATTCGGTTCAGACGGAATAGACCGAAATAAAATTCGGTTCGGTCTGATTCTTGTAAAAAATATTTTGGTCCGGACCGAATAGACTGAATAGTCCAAATCAGAAATATCATAATTTTATATTATATCTTTTACATATATCTTAAAAAATTTAATTATAAATTTTAATTTATAATTGTATTTATACACTCTTAGAATTCCACATATCACCTTACTTTAATTATATTTTAGATTTTATAATTTTTGGTTTAAAATTTAATATAATTTTTTTTTTCAAAAAATTCGGTCCATTCGGTCCGAAACCAGACCGAACCGAATTATTTCGGTTCGCTCCAGTTCGGTCCATAATAAAATTTCGGTCCGGTTCGGTCCAAGAAAATATGATAATTCGATTTTTCGCTCTATTCGGTTCGGTCCGGTTTTGGACCGAACCAACTGAATGCTCAGCCCTACGAAAGCCCTTCGACTCGGAAAAATGATCCGTTTTCATTAAAAATAGTTTTAAATCCTAATTTTGTTTAGAAGCGAGTCGAATTTCGATATTTATTTACTTATATGTCTTATTACTTATAGAGACGAGTCCAATAAATTCTGAAAATTACGAAACGAACCCGAGATTGTTCAGAAATGCGAATAGTGAGTCGATTTCGATTCTACGAATTACTTTAAGCCTAGAAGGACTATATGACTTATGTGCTATGTAAATTATGTGGTTAACTGAGTCCAAATTGTTAGTAAATGTTATAAGAGTCACTTATAAGCGAATGGGTAAACGATAAGGGCTACGTGAAGTCGGTTTGAGACGCGATTGAGGTATGAGTTGACTAAATAAGTATCTTTCTTTGATAGAAACGAAGCCAACAAGGCGGCAAGAGCCAGTGTTAGAGAACGGTGATATACTTGTGGTAGACCGCGTGAAAGGCAAGTTTTTCCCCTATTCTAACTTCAGAATAGTGAATTGCTTTATCTTATTCATATTCTCATCTCTATTAAACACTGATAATTCATGTTCACATACACTGATACTCAGTTATTGTTCTTTTTTTCATATTTCATTTTGATTCCTTATTTCTCCTGATTCCTTGAATACTCTATTCATATTCCAATATATTATATATATATATGTATATCCTGATATATTTCGATATTGGGATACATCAAAGAATACCGATTATTCCGGTTGCTCATCTGTGGACTGGATGGTGATGATTAGGATCAGGTATACACTTGATCCTAAGGACCGGGAATTAATCGGATCCTTGTGTGGGCCGTAGAGCCTGGGTACCCGAATGGATCTATACATTGAAGTGTAGATCTGTACTGTATCCTGGTTGATCAACAGGATATAGGTATGAACTTGTATCCAATCTAGTTTATTGATACTCGCCGATAGTGGCCTTTATTCTTTTATTGCAAGGTTGTATCTTTATAGATATAGCCAGATTACCAGTTTATTTAGCTTTAACATACTACTGTTTATATATTGTGGACTTGTTGAGCAAATTTTGGCTCACCCTCTTTTTGTTGTTATTCACCTTGTTTGTTTTCAGTTAAGAAAGAGAATGAAACCTATCCAGACTCGCGTGGTAAAAAATGAGTCAAGCAGCGGGATCCTCTAATACCAAAAGTGTTGATCCCAATACAGGAAGAGAGCTTTGAGTTACCTGAGCAGGTGTAGTGTAGATAAGTATGGTGTGTATGTTTGAATAAAATGAATTTAGTTTAAAACCTGTTTAGACAATGGTTTGTAATAAAGAGAGTTCAGTGAGATTTTATATTTGAATTTATAATAAGGTTAGTATGTCGTTCTTATTTTCATACCTTAACCTGAAAAGATCCTGGATAGATTAAAGGGGTTAGATATATGTTTGAATAATTGTTATACATGTTTGTATTAGTTTAGAGATTAACAAGTAACCCCCAAATCTGGACCCCGGGTTTGGAGGGTATTACAAGCATCATGCATAGATAGTTAGTCCATTCCTAAAATGATTTCAAATTCTCCTATCTTAAATGGTATCAAGTTAGCACAAAACTTATTGCCAGAAATCTCAATCTCACAGTCCACACATACTTGGTTAATAGATACGCGCTCCTGATTGGCTAATTCTACAGCCATAATCTCATTTAACAGTTCAACTAGACAATTAAACTTATCAACAAAATCTTGAAAAATAAATGATCAAGTTGCTCCCGAATCTACTAACATTTTAGCACATAAAAAATTCACAGTAAGTGTACCTTCCCCGACATCAGTGTCCTGAATAGCATCTTTCACAGACATATCATAAACTCTAGCTCTGGGAAGTTCATTCACTACTGGAGTAGATCCTATAATTCTCAGTGCATTACTTACTAGAACTGGTATTTTACAATCCCTTGTTATATGTCCTGGCTTTCCACACTTGAAATATGTAAACCCAATTGCCGAAACTTTGCCTGCTTGATTCCTGGTAGGTTGATCCTTATTTGCCGACTCTCTGGCTGGTTGATTATGGCACTCCCTTGAATAGTGCCCCTTCCGGTTACATTTATAACAAACCACGTTCAATTTATTGCAAAGTCCTTCATATTTCTTTCCACATACCTGGCATTCTGGTAAAACTAGCCTTTGCTGGTTTGGCTGATTTCAATAGCGGGACGGTTGCCTTGTCCTCCATTGCCTATATTTTGCTTCCTGAAATGAAAATTCCATCCTGGTTGAAATTTTCCTTTCTTCTGATTACCAACATTTGGAAACTTCCCTTCTTGTGAATGACCTTCACTTCCCTCAAACTTCCTTTTCTAACTCTCCTTCTCCTTTTGTGAAATTTCACTCTCTATCACCGCAATCATAGATTTATGTACTACTCTTGCATATATATCCAACTCAAATATAGCTACCTTCCCTCTGATCCATGGCTTAAAAACTTGCTGAAATTTCTTGGTTTTCTTCCTGTCAGTGTCTACATATGATGTACAAACCTGGGCAATTCCTCAAACTTACTTGCGTATTCTGTTACTTACATATTCCCCTGCTTTAACTCTAGAAACTACAATTCCATTTGATCCTGAACAAACTGATGAAAATACTTCTCTAAAAATAACTCCTTGAATCTATCCCAAGCAATAACATCCGTACCTTCAAATGTCCTAACAGTTTTCCACCGATAGGTGGCTTCATTCTTCAATTAGTAACTCGCAAACTCCGTCTTTTGTTGTTCTTTCACCTTGACTAAAGCAAATGACTTCTTACTCTCTTTTAATCAAACTCTTGCTTTGATTGGATCTAAAGAACCTTTAAATTCTGATGGATTCACCGCCTGAAAAGTCTTAATAGTTACCTGGGATTGGCATATCTATGTTGTTATTGAGTCAGGTTGATTGTTTGTTGAGCCAAGATCTAAAGAATCTGGGCTACAGTTGGGTCTATATGACCTGTATTTGCATTCTGGTTATTATATTCTTGGTTGTTATTATTGTTGGTTTTTTCATTCTGGTTGGTAGAACGAGTATTTCTTCTGGGAGGCATTTTCTATAAAGAATCAAACAACTTGTTTAGCCTTTAAATCAAATCCTTTTTATGAAAAGTTTTTGTAAAACATAAATATTCCTTTTTGAAAATATTTTTAATGGTTGAACTAAGTAAATTGCATGCTTCTTTACAGAATGTAAACAATCAAGAGGAAAAGGGTACATGCTACCACAATGGTTTATAACTGGTATAGTAAGTAAAGTAAGATAAAATAGGTGCAGTAATGTAAATAACAATACTGGAAAAGGAAAGGTGCTGATATATATGTCAAAGTTTGATAGTACAAGAGTGAAAACGCTTCAACAAAAGCAAAAAGGGTACAACAGGCCTACACACTAGTCAACAAGTCTAGTCTATATATACAAATCAAAAGTTTGTTGATACACAATACATACTAATATACATATAACAACTGTTACAACATCTCTGTCATCTAGCTCCATGGAAAATCTGGTCCACCAAGCCTTGCAAGATCCTTTAACACCTCTCTGGCCCACCCCAGAAGAGCACCTGGGGCCGGATACTCACAAGTAGCTACATGTAGTCTAGCCTCGGCTACCCTCCGGGTCACATGAATCTCATCACGAAGCTCCCTCATACTCCTGTCAACATCTATGGTCCTTACGATGTGTTGTAGCTCTTGAATATGTGCCAACAGGGCCTCTCGCTCCAAAAAAAGAGCCTCATACCAATAGTATGGAACATGTAATTGAGTAAACTGGAAAGATGCACCCGCAACTGAATGTCCAGTAGAGTCAGAATCAGCGGGTGGGGGTCCTCGAATAGGTGGTCTCATACCAAGGGGTAGAATAGCTTGTAGAGGTACAACCGTCATAACATGAGGTAATATAGCTAACACTGGTGGAAGAGCAGGGCATGGATCAGATGATGGTCGTTGTACTGAAGGCTTAGAATGATTAGATGGTACAAGAATGATAGGATCTGCCATCGCTGCTAACTGAAAATTAACATCGCAAGATAAAAATCTCGAATTACAACAGGAATCCTGCCAAAGCCTACTATATAGTCGCACTCATTCTCTCGATGTCATATGTTTATATTTCTTACTCATAATCCTAACCCTCTACCCATTACCGACAATCTAGGCTTGTATCAATGACTTATAACATGTAGCTCTGATACCAAACTTGTGACGCCCTCCAAACCCGGGTAAGAAGTTTTAGATTCACAACACACACACCCACAATATATAAACCTATTTATGAAAATAATATATGCAATGACCTTACTTACCATAATCACGGATCACAACAGATTAAAGTATGCACACAAGCCATAACCTTATTTACATTACAAACGTACCAAATCCCAACTAGTTTAACTTACATACGAAAACAAAACATTCTTACAAACTTTCAACTCAAAACTAAAACAAAAGTCTTCAGCTAGCTTATTCTGTCTTAACCTGGAATCCTAGCTCACATACTTATCTGGGGACCCTCTCTACCAACAGTTTCCTTCTTAAGTGAAAAATAACATAAACAGATTTGCAAGAGTGAGCTAACTAGCTCAGCAAGTCATAGTGACAATACTGAGATTAAATAATGATCAATTGAAAAGATTTAAGGAATCAAGTTTCTTGTTAAGCAATGATTAAAATTAAATATTCACTTTTTATTTTAAAAACCAAGGTTAGGATGCTGATCAGTCATGCACTAACCCCAAGCAAGGCACACAACTCTGCTCTATATACTGGATCCTAGGCACACATTGGCCTAATACGACTACGAATCTGGTCTGGCCATGAATCTGGTCCATATTTAGAAAATAGTCCAATTCTATAATAAAAACATAGTAAACAATATAATTCAATAAACACAATCATAAACAACAGTCGTCTCAAAGCAGAAGGTGATTCCTAAACACCATAAAGGTATAATAGGGTATATATAAAGATTGGCCTCCAGCCTGTAAAAGAAATAGATAATGGAAGAACCAGGGTTTAATGGTTACAAGGATTAGTCTTATGTTGTATGAGGTATGCAGGTTTATATGTTAAGAAAATCCAGTTCAGTGAACTGTATGTGGTATACATGTATTTGTGGAGTAGTATCGTATATATGTGATTCGTATTCGGGGATTCAACAATCGATGGTTTACAGGGAATAAAGCTTATGGCTCAAGATGAATAAGTAGAATCATGGTTTACGGTTAAGTACTTCAAAGCACTTGCAATATAAAATAAGAACTATTTGGAATACTAAGCAACATATTTCAAGAAAGGTTCAGAACGCTTGCCTTATCTCGATTGACTTCCACTTTACTTGCGGTCGTCTATCGACTCTTACTCACCGACTACTTGCTTTACTTTTCTACGCCTCTCTTCCTCTACTAGACATCACAAGTATCTATCAATACTTATTCTCACTTTATTCTATTCGTTACAAGCTTCTATCTACCCTTCGTTTCACCCAAATCCGACTGATAGAATGAAAGTTACGACAAAAACCGTCAAACAATATACACATAAGCTTATTACACATCAATCAGATCACATTTAGCACATAGCACGTAAGATATTCGATAAAAATAACTTTTCAATAAAAGTTCGGGGTTAAAATGATTTTTCGGGTATTTAACACGAATTTTTGAACATTTTTCAAAATTAAAACGGATTAAAGAATCATTTTATAAATAAATAACAGGGTCGAATACCCAAATTTGACTTTAAAATTATTTAATAATAATTATTGAACCTTGAACATAATGTAGAAAAATATTTTAAAGCTCGAAACTATTTTTCAGAATTTTTAAATCAAAAGAAATAATTAAATCTAATTAAATAATCAATTAATATTAATTAATAACTAACTAAATTAATTAATCAATTAATATTTAAATTAATTAATCAATTAAATAATTAATAATTAACTAAAATTAATTAATTAAATAATTCATATTTATTTATTAATTAAAAACAATTTTCAGAATTATAATAATGATTTTTGGAATTAAAAATGAATTTTAGAAATTAAATAATGAATTTTTGAATTATTTTTAAAATTAAAATCACATAAACATGTTTTGGAAATGCAACTGGACAAATAAAGATCAAAACCGGGTCATGGCGGGTCAAGAACCGGGTCATGAAGTACAGTTCGACCCGCCTCCCCATTTTCCAGAATCTGGTGACGGCCGGTTTTCCGGCCAGAAATTCACGGCCAACCACGAATCGTTAGATATGATTCTTGCTACCATTCAATTCCAATATACTACTACAGTAACAACAACAAGGCTTTAATAAATCAAAATCACCCCTGTAGCTCTCTTTCCGGTGAAAATCGCCATTAACGCCGGCTACAAGCTCAAAACCCCGACATTTCGATCCAGGAACCCTGTGTACTTCAAACTAACATCAATCAACTACTTTTTACATGAGCTACACACTGATACCAATCAATTCGACTAATAACCCTCAGAACAAAAACCCCTAATTTTCAATTAAAAACATTAATAGCTTTATAAACCCTAATTTCTTAAATCAGAGAATCAAACATCATTTTGAACATGATATTGAACTCTAAATCAAGCATATGATATACCAAAGTGATCAGAACCAAATTCTCTATAACATGCAAGCATCAAATCACACAAATAACATCAAAATAAAAAATTTATAATTAAATCCTAATTAATTCAAAATTAAATAAAAATATAGAAAAATACGTATGATTTCTATAGTGAAACAAGTTGTGGAATCTGATAGTAGTCATCACAAGCTTTTTTTTGGTTACTCAGACGCTTGATTTTTAGTTCGCTAACGCCTTCGTTTTTAGGTTTGATTCTGAAGAACACTACGAATTCTAAGGTTTTCTCTGAAAATTTTATAATTTTGTTGTTTAATTATGATTATATATATAAAATAAAATACGGTAAGGGCTATTTATATTTACGGAATATTGGTACCCCGTTGGATCATATCGGATATAAAAATTGAATACTTAATCGTTAAGTATTAACAAAACTGATCCTATCCAGTACCAGTTTTAGGATAATTATCAAAACTAGGCTTTTTGTAAATACAGTCTTGGTCTCAGCACTTTGATTACACGAATTACAAGAAAATAATATAATAGTTTAATCAAAATATCTCGTTTCTCGAAAATATAATTTTTATCGATTTACCGAAATGAAAGTTGTATCATAAAATTTGCGCCGGAAACCGCACAGGTAAAACCGTACTCCGGGTCGAAAAAACCAAACATGGAAAATGCTCGGAATAATCAAATTAGGTTAGAAAAGAGTTTTCTTGAGACTTCCGGGTTGTAAAAACGTAAAAATGATTGAAGTTGGACGATTCTCGATTATACAAAATAGTTTATAATTACTCAGAAAAAGAATTTATTAAATCTATAAAATCATATAACAACATATAAATTATCAGAAAAATATTAAAATTATCTATACTTTATTTTAGACATATAAAAATTAAAATTTGTAAATTTTATCATATATAAATATCCAAACACAGATACCATTAACAGATAATTCACCAAAATTTATATAATATTCATATAATATTTATATGTTGTGAAAAATAATTACACGTTATAACCCTGATATTACATTGAATGATGCTTAACATATTATGATTTAGTCCATCTACTAGAGCTACATCTTGAATGATGATATTTACAATGATAATATTGTCACATCCCAAGTGTTTTTCCTACATGGAAACTATTGGGTCAGCCTTCACCTCATATTTTAATAGCAGGGATCTATTGTAACGCCCGGGAAATATTATGCATTTATTTTTATCAATAAATAATTATTATGTGATTTTATGTGAATTTATAGAATTGATAATGATTATTCTTACATAATTATAAAAATTTATTTTTAAAAATCAGAAATTGTCCCACTTTAGTCGCTTTTGCGTTTTTACAACCTGAAACTCTTCCGAAAACTCCTTCCTAACCTAATCTGATAATTCTGAACACTTTTCATGTTTTGACTTTTTCGATCCGGGGCACGGTTTGACCTGTACGAGTTCCGGTGTGAAATTTTCGATACGCAAATCATTATATATATCGATAAAAAAATCCATATTCTCAAAAGGCGAGACATTATTACCTTAATTTTGTGTAAAGTATTTTATAGGAAGCTCGGTTTTGATAATTATCCAAATCTGGTGTAAAATTGTATCGTTTTTATAGTTACTTAACGGCTAAGTAATCTATTTTTGGATCCGATATATAAGTGTAATTATGGAATTATTAAATAAATACAATATTTGATGGGTCTCTCCGCTATGTGTTCCCTTATTATTAATTATGTGTAATTTGTTAGGTACGAAAATTATTTGTGTAATTAATTATTGAGCTGTATGAATATACTTTGCTTTTAAAGTGATTTTATTGAATATTTATTCTCATAAATGCTAAAATTGTTTCTAAAATTATTATTTTTTTTTTGTTACAATTTTATGTATTATTTTTAGGAATTTACAAAATTTAGAAATCAATATTTTATTGATTATTTATCTTTAAATGATTTTTCTGATTATATTTAAGTGTAAATTCAATATTAAATTCCAGAATGCTTCAAAAATATTACAAAACTCATATTTTATTAAGTTTTTAATATTTTAAGAATTTTAAAATTATTCCAGAAATTTTTCGGATTATATTCACCTGCACCTTTGTGCGTTTAATCGTTAAATGCAGATAGGTTGCGTGTTTCGGAAATGGTTTAAAAATTATATTTTATTAGTTTTAGAATATTCCGAGAGTTTTAATATTATTTTGAAATGATTTGGGTTAATAATTATTTGCAATATTGTATCGCTAATCGATTAAAAACAATACGAAATGGACCTGCAATCAGAACACGTGTCATTAAAACGAGATATACACGAGCTATTATCGTACAATACACGCATATACACCTGTTCTTTTACATTTCAATCCAAAAATCTCTCTTCTCTCTTTCGGCCCATCTCTCAGCCGACTTTTTCTCCTTCGATTTCTTCCTCTCATCCCTTTTCGCTCTTTCGATTCCTCTCCCCATCTCTCTCCTCTCCTTTGCCATGTTTCTCCTGAGTTCTCTGCTGCCACGACTCTTTTCCGGCGAAACCACCGCCTGATTCCGGTGAGGCCTGATGGCTTCCCTTCGATTGCATATATGTGTCTGTGTGTGTGCGTAAATCGTGTGTGTGTATAAATCGTGTGCGTGTGTGTGAATTTTGTGGGTGTGTTACTGTGTGTTTTCCATCTGATCCGCCACCCTTGTCCTGTTTCCGGTGACTTTGTCACTGCCCCCTCCCCCTGTTTCAGCGCGTGTATACGCGTGGTAGTGATGAGTCTGTTTTGATTTACTTGGTGTTGCCTTATTCGGGTGTCTTGATTGAATTTTTAATTTATCTATTTTGCAGGAAAATACATGACTGATATTCGTGAATAAAATAAATAATGTTGTGCGGAAATTTTTAATTAATCGGTGAGATTCGTGTTGGACACCCGTTATAAACGGGAACCCGCGAATTTTACCGCCGTCGGCAATGAGCCTCGGCGAGCCGACGGTGGACTATGATGATATAATCTGAGTCCTACGAATAAAATAAAAACACAAATGAAGACATAAAATATGAATAAAAATATGAATGAATAAAAGTAATAATTGAATTGTATTGGTGATTGGGATTGGCGTATGGATTGTGAATTGGATGATTGGTTGTTGTTATGTTGTGATTGACGTCGATTTGATCTCGACAGGTAGACCGATAAACAAGGGAGGCGCTGCCCGATTTTCGGGAAATTAATTCCGAAATATCGGGAACGTAACCTATAATTATCGAAAACGTCAAATAATCATATACAATTATATTATATGAACTGGACTGCGATTGAGACAAGATAATTTATAAATAATCGATTACCCTGTTTTTGAAAACGACGAGTATACGTATTTTCTGAAAATGAATACCGAACCGAATTTCGAAAATGTGAACCATAACTGCTGTGTGTATTTTGATAATACATATAAATATGAATTCAGTTATGAAATCGTATGGGTAAAATAGGATGATAATTTGATGTAAGCTTAAGCGATTATCTGAATTAGGGTATTTCAACCCTGTAGGTTTTAGACGAAAGACCCAAGATGTGACGTTGGACTAGGAATGATCTAGTGATTAGACGTTGGGATTAATAAAGTTCCAATCGAAGAACCTGAGTGTCGGGATCGTATCCAGAATCGAATAGTAGTTTGTCAATAAAGCCGAACGATCAAAGTCGAACCAAAGTCAATAGCGGTTAAAGCTTATTGAGGCAAGTACCCCTGACTTCACTTATTGTTCAAGTGATATTTATTTCGAATCATAGTATGCAAGTATCCCTATCATCACTTATTGTTCAAGTGATATTTATTTTAAATTTTATCATGCAAGTATTGCTTTCCCTATTCTCAGTTTAGAATCGATAAACATATCACTGAATTAAATAATTCTGTTTATGCAAATATTCGTGAGTTTCTTTTAAATACTGCAAGTATTCCTAACCTTTCTCCTTAAATACTGCAAACATTTATTCGCTCCTATTCTAAGTTCAGAATAGTTAACTGTTTTATATTTCGCTGCAATTACTCTTATTTTGCCAGTTCTTTTAATTATTGTTCCTATAATTCGATTGCTCTCTTGAGCAAATACCCATTCGTTCGGGTTAATTGTGAACCCTAATTTGGGATGTGTTGAAATCAAAATGATTTGATATCAAAATACTCCACGGACTGGATAGTTACTATATATATATATATAAGGACCAGTGATGAGCTGGATCCTATGGGCCGGAGATGGACCGGACCCTTTAGGCCATAGTTGCCTGGGTGCCCCATATGTTGGTTGGGTCTATGCAGTTGGGTATAGATCCGCACTATCTCCTGACTGATCAGCAGGTTATAGTGCATATGTTGGTTTCTAGTGTTCAGTCCAATTTATTGTTGTTCGCCATTAATGGCATTCCCTCTTGAAATAAAATGTGATTATGGTTTAAAGTTATTCTTTCTTAGCACTCGGTTTCGGGAAATTACAATGTTTCTAAATATATTCAAGGTTCAGATTGTTGCTGCAGCATTATTTGCTCAGTGATAGTTAGGATCTTGAATGAATTGAGATCTTCTTAATTATTCAACCCGTCCTTATCAGGCTGGTTTAGCAGGCTAAGTCTATGGAAACTTAGTCGATAATGATGGATACTGAATAGTTAGGAATTTCTTGAACGTCGTTTTATGAATAGTTATTGCATCCATTGCTCAATTATGAAATGATACCAGGAGCTATTTTGAAAACACGCGATCTCTAAAGCTCTTACAAAAATGTCATTATATCCTATGTGATTCATAGCAATGCAAATCAAATTGATTTTTAAGATAACGAGGTATATCCTTTAAATGATTTTGTGTTTCGCCCTTCAATATATTTCAGAGATTTTGTCTGGAAGTTTTCTTTGAAATTAATGTTTGAAACTCAAATTATATACTTGCTGGGCATTTTTGGCTCACTCTTGCTTTGTCAATTCTTATTTCTGCCAGAAACAGATAAGGATTAAAGTGAATAGCTTTGATTGACATCAGAAGTTAGAGAAGTTTCCGTTGCGAGAGGTTGAAGGTGTAGAAGAATGTGACAAGATCATTAGTTCAAAGGTATTTACACTTGTATTATAGTTGAAGTGAGTTGTAGAAGGTTAGATTCTTGTTTCATACCATAACCTGGAAAAGATCCGGACTCAAGGGGTTATTTATTTATTTCTTTATTCTATGTAAGGATTGTTTAGTGACACCAAATCTTGACCCCAGATTTGGGGTGTTATAGTTGGTATCAGAGCTACAGGTTATTGGTCACTGAAATAAGAATAGGTGAGAGTAAGATAGGAATGATAGGTCGTACAGGATAGGAAAGACCCTAGGCATATTCAAGATAAATTGAGTTGAGTGTGAATTAGGATTAGTAGATCCGAGATGGAGTTGTTAAGATAGGATCGTTGAGAAAGTTTAAGGCGAATATCACAACATTTTAGGTATATTTAGTTCTCGGATTATACAATAATAAGGAATCGATGAAGACTGGGTATGTTACCCTACTTTTCATGTGGTTTGAAGGAAATGCAGGTGATCTCGTGAGCATTTGTGTAAGGGAAACTTGGTGAGTGATAGCATGATTTAACTTAGAATTAGGTAGAAGGAAAGCTTATTGTCGGAGGCAACCAGTGAATGGAAGCTGATGAAGAACCAACGTTGCACGTTTCGAAGGCATCACCGTTGCGAGAAGATTCTTACCACTTATCGGGAACTGCGCAAGGAATAATATCTACTTTACTAGATGGAGGTAAGACTAGCAAGAAGGTGCGCCCTTATCTACAGACAGAACATCGAATTGCATGCGTGGTTGTAAGCATAACGTCTAGGACGATGACAAGAATATGAAAGACCAGGGCAGGCGTTAGCATTGGGGTCGATCTATGAATAAAATGATATACAATGGTAAATGAGGTTTCATTGACTAAGAAATGCGAATAGAAGGAAAAGTATAGAAGGCGTACCGAAGTAGAAGGACCTTTATATGGACATTCTTTCAATTAGATATTTTAGTGGTAAACCATAAAAATAGCAAGTAATGTATATAGTAATGACGACCAAAATAATTGATTTCCAAAACTTTAAAAATGAGATTTCGGAAAAGATTTTCTTAATCAACTTTCAGAAGATTTTGCATGAAATGAGTTTTACAAATGATTTGTCAAACTACTTATGTTCTTGTTATTATAAAGAGAAAATGATCTAAAAAAAAGAATGGAATTAGACTCAGTGTTGTTATTCAAAGGGCCAAGTAGACCCATCAGCAGGAAGAAGGTTTAAGGTTGCTGTGAAGAATGAAAGTAAACATTGTTTAATAAAATCAATAATTGAATCAACGTATTAAAATATTATTTCCCCACTTCATAAGATTAATAAAATTTAACAAGATTCGTGAATCGAACGAATGAAGGATGACTGAAGGAAATGGCAGAATCTTCTAGATGGTGGAAGAGGAATCATTTCTATCAATGGAATAGAGGCATTACGTGATCAATGGGTATTTTACACGACATAGATGAAATCTGAAGCTGTGATTTTAACTTCGGAATGACGCGATTAAGATTAAATTATTGAAGCATTTGGTGTGAGGGCATTTTCAGGAAGCATTTCAAAGCAGTGATGTGACTTGAATCGTGAACCTGTATCCGCACGATCCTGAAGGCATACGTAGATGAAGCGTGGAAGGTGATCGGCATTGACATTCTTTTTTTTTCTAGTATGATAACATATGTTCTTCTCGAATTTAAATATGTATGAGCTTTTTCTGTTGATAAATCATATGAGGCGGAAACGAAAGAACATTCTTGTATCCCTCCTAAATTGTTGCTTTTCTCAAATTCTTGATTCTCAATTGAGACAACAGTGTTATGATATGACGCTTTGTCGAAGTGACGAAAAGTTGGGTGGGACGCCACCTAATCATGTGCTGTATGCCATATAGTATGAAAGACTGGCCATCTTGAGTATGAATATGGTTGTCTCATCCTTCACTCATTTTTCTTCCTTCAATCAGTTGTCGCATTGTTATTCCTTATTCCGTTTTTCAATCAAAAATCATGTTTACAAACTCTCCTCTTGCATCGAGTCTGTTCTTTGACAATTCCAAAAGAAATAGAATAGTCAGTGCGACAGGTAGAATTACGTGTCAAAGGAGAACATGATTGTAAGTTAATAAATAATGCACTTCAAACTAGAGGATTTCGACGCGAAATGAATGGTTAGTGAATCGTACATTTATTACAAAATAAGGAAATGAAGTGGTGTGCTCAAACGGAGCAAATGAGTATCGGGACAATGATCAAAGATCAAAAAAATTCTGAACAATGACTCCGACAGGCAATTACGACGTGAAATATCCCTTCGTCGCTGGAAGATACTTGTCGTGAAGATTCAAGATGGGAAAAATCTTAAATGTAATCAAACTTCAAACGTGTTCTTCAAGAAATTGTGAAGTTTTCTAATTTGCGTAAATAAGTGATTGTGAATTCAATGCTCATACCCGGGTCAGTAACGAAAGTTCGATGTGAAGCCGTAAGTGGAGATGAAGCAATGGTGACTCGACTGTGAAACTTTTCAAGAAATAATAATCTAACGATTGAGTTCCTACCAGATTGTGATGGTAATAATGGAGACCATGCGCAATTATTAAAAGATAAACCGATTAATAATGATCAGAAATAAATTAACAGAATCATGAAATCAAACCTTAAATTCATTAAGAACAATTCGTAATATTCTAAGAAAGGTATGGTTATATTAATCATTGTGGGTTTCAGATCCAATCCCAATTAAAAAGAGATATGCTATACTAGTTAGATGCTGATCAAAGGTGAATTGTGGGAATTGATGATTTGGTTGATGGAAGTGGATGTATATGATTGTGGATGACTTGGTTGATTAATGGTGTTGGCTTGAGTCCGACTGGTAGTCAATGGTGTAGGGGAAGTGCTGCCCAAATTTTCAGAAATTACCCTATAGTTAAGAACAAAGAAGTATATGGTCATTCTCGTCAGCATTCTAGATAATTGCAATCTCGGTTCTTGAGAAAGTTGTTATGACCAAACTGACTTTATGTAATTGGTCTTTGATTCCAGTTAGCTAGTTAGCACTTGGTTTAAGTGATCATTTAAAGGAGTTGATTGATCCACTTTGCCAATTAATGGTTAGTTAAATGGAAATCGATTCCAATTAGATTGAGTCAAGCTCTAACATAATTTCCAGATCCGAAATGAAAGATATAGAAATTTGAGAAAAAGTAATGGCGTTACCGTAAATTAAAAAGGCCTAGTTCAATTAGCGTGATGTTATTGTAATCGGGTGTAAGGTGTGATCCAGAAGAATATGCTCTTTTTGATGAATAAAAAGAATAGGAAGTTATTGGTTCATGCTAGTAAGAAGAATATTTCAAGACCTGAAGCGGTTGAATAGAAGTTGCTATAGAATAATGGAAAGCTCACAAATTTAAGCATCCAATGAACAACGGAGATTGATGAAGTCCGCATTTGAACTCAGGAAAAGAGATGAGAATCAATGAAGAGAAGTCAAACACGTGATTTGTGACACGTCAAGTAAGGCTAAGAAAATAGCTACCGAGGAAATTCGATAAGTTTGTTAGTAAGAATTTAAATAGTGTAAATAAAAGCCTTCATTCCAGTGTGAATTCCAGGAATGACCTATTCAATAATAAACAGAGTAATATTACTAAGAAAAAGAAATTCGTTATGTATGAAGAAGATAATGAATAATGAGAATAAAGAACTAATCAAGACAAGAAGTGGAATCAAAAGAATGATAAAGAAAGTTTATAAAATAATCCAGGATATACGCAAGGTATAAACGTCAGTTGGGCCAGAATTGATTGGAGAATAAAGTGAAACGTCGATAGTTGGAGATAGGAATTTCATTTAAGAAATGCGTGTAAACAAGAATGATTAAACAAAGAAATTAATGGCAAACGATTGGAGAAGCGCGTTACAATGAATCTCAAAAGGGAATTCTTTAGAACTAAAGTAAATTCCCGGAGGTTCGAATGAATACTTTATCAAGATTACCTCAAGGAATGAGGTGAGGATTTCTCGTCGGTTACTGCATAGAGTCAAGCTGGTGACAAAGGCCCCATATCCTCTAACTCAATAGGGACGAAATAATAAGTAAGGGAAAACCTCAGAAATATGAATATGGAAAAGAAAATAGATATATGAGGATACGCGTCGATTATCAGAAATTGTAAGTTTGAAAGTTAAGTGAACACAATGTACCAGGAGTATTGAGATAGAGTGATCGTATTTATTGATAACATCCTCATCAATTCAAGGACTAAGGAAGAGACTAAGTCGAACGACTGAGGATATGCTTGCAAAGAATTGAGAAATAGCAGCTGGATTCTCAGCTTCAAAGATATGAATTCTGGTTATAATTGATTATGAGCTCCTGTGTGTGGGTAAAGAACAAACAGGAAAGGTCCATTAAAGAATAGATGTTTCAAATAGAAATAAAAGAGTGAATACCATTAAGTTGTTGAGAAAGGGTTAAAAGAAATAGAAATGTGCTACCACATGGTGAGTAAATGCAATTGCCTAGATTTTTCTTTTTAGCTTTTGAATAGATGTAGAACATTTTGAAGCATCAGGCATCATGACCTCAGGATATCGGGCGCAGATGAATAGAAAATGCAAAAGGCCGATTAAGAATTCTCAAATACGATTGGAAACGATCATAGGTCAGGCTAATCGAACAGAAAGAGACATGAAAAGTAGAATAAAACAGTTAGTGAAAATAGAAAGTTCATGAACACGAACTATTAGAAGTGGAAAGAAAAGAAGATTAGAATGAATTAAGTTAGTCCTTTGAGGCAATGAGATAGATAGAATGAGTGTGGATGAGTTGGTCTTGTTGTCACCGGTATAATGAATCTATAAGACATTCATGTGTGTATGACTACGAAAATTTATTTAGCTTCAAATGTATGAAGTAGAGATTGAGATAGGGGTTGCATGAGCAACTGATAGAGTTGATGACGATAAAAGGCCGTTGAGTTGTGATTAATGTGATGAGAACTGAAAAATTATAAGAAAGATACTTGAGAAGCAGCATGGTCTGTTCCTTAGCATGATTCTGAGGACAGAATCCTTTTAATGGGGGGAGAATGTAACGCCCGGGAAATATTATGCATTTATTTTTATCAATAAATAATTATTATGTGATTTTATGTGAATTTATAGAATTGATAATGATTATTCTTACATAATTATAAAAATTTATTTTTAAAAATCAGAAATTGTCCCACTTTAGTCGCTTTTGCGTTTTTACAACCTGAAACTCTTCCGAAAACTCCTTCCTAACCTAATCTGATAATTCTGAACACTTTTCATGTTTTGACTTTTTCGATCCGGGGCACGGTTTGACCTGTACGAGTTCCGGTGTGAAATTTTCGATACGCAAATCATTATATATATCGATAAAAAAATCCATATTCTCAAAAGGCGAGACATTATTACCTTAATTTTGTGTAAAGTATTTTATAGGAAGCTCGGTTTTGATAATTATCCAAATCTGGTGTAAAATTGTATCGTTTTTATAGTTACTTAACGGCTAAGTAATCTATTTTTGGATCCGATATGTAAGTGTAATTATGGAATTATTAAATAAATACAATATTTGATGGGTCTCTCCGCTATGTGTTCCCTTATTATTAATTATGTGTAATTTGTTAGGTACGAAAATTATTTGTGTAATTAATTATTGAGCTGTATGAATATACTTTGCTTTTAAAGTGATTTTATTGAATATTTATTCTCATAAATGCTAAAATTGTTTCTAAAATTATTATTTTTTTTTTGTTACAATTTTATGTATTATTTTTAGGAATTTACAAAATTTAGAAATCAATATTTTATTGATTATTTATCTTTAAATGATTTTTCTGATTATATTTAAGTGTAAATTCAATATTAAATTCCAGAATGCTTCAAAAATATTACAAAACTCATATTTTATTAAGTTTTTAATATTTTAAGAATTTTAAAATTATTCCAGAAATTTTTCGGATTATATTCACCTGCACCTTTGTGCGTTTAATCGTTAAATGCAGATAGGTTGCGTGTTTCGGAAATGGTTTAAAAATTATATTTTATTAGTTTTAGAATATTCCGAGAGTTTTAATATTATTTTGAAATGATTTGGGTTAATAATTATTTGCAATATTGTATCGCTAATCGATTAAAAACAATACGAAATGGACCTGCAATCAGAACACGTGTCATTAAAACGAGATATACACGAGCTATTATCGTACAATACACGCATATACACCTGTTCTTTTACATTTCAATCCAAAAATCTCTCTTCTCTCTTTCGGCCCATCTCTCAGCCGACTTTTTCTCCTTCGATTTCTTCCTCTCATCCCTTTTCGCTCTTTCGATTCCTCTCCCCATCTCTCTCCTCTCCTTTGCCATGTTTCTCCTGAGTTCTCTGCTGCCACGACTCTTTTCCGGCGAAACCACCGCCTGATTCCGGTGAGGCCTGATGGCTTCCCTTCGATTGCATATATGTGTCTGTGTGTGTGCGTAAATCGTGTGTGTGTATAAATCGTGTGCGTGTGTGTGAATTTTGTGGGTGTGTTACTGTGTGTTTTCCATCTGATCCGCCACCCTTGTCCTGTTTCCGGTGACTTTGTCACTGCCCCCTCCCCCTGTTTCAGCGCGTGTATACGCGTGGTAGTGATGAGTCTGTTTTGATTTACTTGGTGTTGCCTTATTCGGGTGTCTTGATTGAATTTTTAATTTATCTATTTTGCAGGAAAATACATGACTGATATTCGTGAATAAAATAAATAATGTTGTGCGGAAATTTTTAATTAATCGGTGAGATTCGTGTTGGACACCCGTTATAAACGGGAACCCGCGAATTTTACCGCCGTCGGCAATGAGCCTCGGCGAGCCGACGGTGGACTATGATGATATAATCTGAGTCCTACGAATAAAATAAAAACACAAATGAAGACATAAAATATGAATAAAAATATGAATGAATAAAAGTAATAATTGAATTGTATTGGTGATTGGGATTGGCGTATGGATTGTGAATTGGATGATTGGTTGTTGTTATGTTGTGATTGACGTCGATTTGATCTCGACAGGTAGACCGATAAACAAGGGAGGCGCTGCCCGATTTTCGGGAAATTAATTCCGAAATATCGGGAACGTAACCTATAATTATCGAAAACGTCAAATAATCATATACAATTATATTATATGAACTGGACTGCGATTGAGACAAGATAATTTATAAATAATCGATTACCCTTTTTTTGAAAACGACGAGTATACGTATTTTCTGAAAATGAATACCGAACCGAATTTCGAAAATGTGAACCATAACTGCTGTGTGTATTTTGATAATACATATAAATATGAATTCAGTTATGAAATCGTATGGGTAAAATAGGATGATAATTTGATGTAAGCTTAAGCGATTATCTGAATTAGGGTATTTCAACCCTGTAGGTTTTAGACGGAAGACCCAAGATGTGACGTTGGACTAGGAATGATCTAGTGATTAGACGTTGGGATTAATAAAGTTCCAATCGAAGAACCTGAGTGTCGGGATCGTATCCAGAATCGAATAGTAGTTTGTCAATAAAGCCGAACGATCAAAGTCGAACCAAAGTCAATAGCGGTTAAAGCTTATTGAGGCAAGTACCCCTGACTTCACTTATTGTTCAAGTGATATTTATTTCGAATCATAGTATGCAAGTATCCCTATCATCACTTATTGTTCAAGTGATATTTATTTTAAATTTTATCATGCAAGTATTGCTTTCCCTATTCTCAGTTTAGAATCGATAAACATATCACTGAATTAAATAATTCTGTTTATGCAAATATTCGTGAGTTTCTTTTAAATACTGCAAGTATTCCTAACCTTTCTCCTTAAATACTGTAAACATTTATTCGCTCCTATTCTAAGTTCAGAATAGTTAACTGTTTTATATTTCGCTGCAATTACTCTTATTTTGCCAGTTCTTTTAATTATTGTTCCTATAATTCGATTGCTCTCTTGAGCAAATACCCATTCGTTCGGGTTAATTGTGAACCCTAATTTGGGATGTGTTGAAATCAAAATGATTTGATATCAAAATACTCCACGGACTGGATAGTTACTATATATATATATATAAGGACCAGTGATGAGCTGGATCCTATGGGCCGGAGATGGACCGGACCCTTTAGGCCATAGTTGCCTGGGTGCCCCATATGTTGGTTGGGTCTATGCAGTTGGGTATAGATCCGCACTATCTCCTGACTGATCAGCAGGTTATAGTGCATATGTTGGTTTCTAGTGTTCAGTCCAATTTATTGTTGTTCGCCATTAATGGCATTCCCTCTTGAAATAAAATGTGATTATGGTTTAAAGTTATTCTTTCTTAGCACTCAGTTTCGGGAAATTACAATGTTTCTAAATATATTCAAGGTTCAGATTGTTGCTGCAGCATTATTTTCTCAGTGATAGTTAGGATCTTGAATGAATTGAGATCTTCTTAATTATTCAACCCGTCCTTATCAGGATGGTTTAGCAGGCTAAGTCTATGGAAACTTAGTCGATAATGATGGATACTGAATAGTTAGGAATTTCTTGAACGTCGTTTTATGAATAGTTATTGCATCCATTGCTGAATTATGAAATGATACCAGGAGCTATTTTGAAAACACGCGATCTCTAAAGCTCTTACAAAAATGTCATTATATCCTATGTGATTCATAGCAATGCAAATCAAATTGATTTTTAAGATAACGAGGTATATCCTTTAAATGATTTTGTGTTTCGCCCTTCAAAATATTTCAGAGATTTTGTCTGGAAGTTTTCTTTGAAATTAATGTTTGAAACTCAAATTATATACTTGCTGGGCATTTTTGGCTCACTCTTGCTTTGTCAATTCTTATTTCTGCCAGAAACAGATAAGGATTAAAGTGAATAGCTTTGATTGACATCAGAAGTTAGAGAAGTTTCCGTTGCGAGAGGTTGAAGGTGTAGAAGAATGTGACAAGAGCATTAGTTCAAAGGTATTTACACTTGTATTATAGTTGAAGTGAGTTGTAGAAGGTTAGATTCTTGTTTCATACCATAACCTGGAAAAGATCCGGACTCAAGGGGTTATTTATTTATTTCTTTATTCTATGTAAGGATTGTTTAGTGACACCAAATCTTGACCCCAGATTTGGGGTGTTATATCTATTTCCAGTCATATATGCAGAAAAACCACTATGCAGTACAAGCACATTCTTTTTGTTTCCCTTCAATCAGAAATGAGGAGATCAAATAGCATTTTTAAGAACCCACACTTGTTGGGTCCTTTTTGACATCTTATGTTTTTGTGTAGCAGAAGACTTCCCGGCAGGATTTGAACCATCAAGATTTGATCCATCAAGATTTACACCATCAGAAATTGCTCCATCATGATTTGTCATGCCAGTTTTAATTCTATAAGATGCATGAGTATTAATTTTGGGAATTCTAGTAGAAATAGAAATTTTATTAAACTTGGGCAATGGATCATAATTGTTATGATACAAACTACGATACTCATTACAAGTATAGATGGAATGCCAAACACTATCACAGTGAAAACATGGGTTCCGTGGTTTATAAAATAATTTTCTACCACTAATATCAGACTCAGGAATAACAACAACCTTCTTTTTAATTATCCTGCACTCAATAGCAATATGGTTAGTATTTCCACATTTAAAGCAAGTTTTTCAGGGAGCATTGGGATTATACTTATAATTACTTGCTTTATTGATACCCTACTTTCCATTCCTACCTCTTTTTACACCCTGTTTGTGAGCCTCATCAGTTACCTCATAAATTTTCTTTCTAGTTGACCTTTAGAGAGAAGACCTATATTTTTACCTCTCTTTTTGACAGCTTTTAACTCAACTTTCTTTTTGTCAGGATTTTTAGATGTTGATCCTATTTCATAGACTGACTTGACTCCATTTTTATTGACAAATTTAACTGATGTTGTATGGGTGACAACCTTATTAATGTTTTTATCAGCGTATTAATTATAACCTAAACACTCTTTCCAGTTTTTATCATTAATAAAGCTATGAACCTTTCTTCCTGAAGTCATCCAAGTTTTAAATACTTCTCTCTCTTTTTCTAGAACTTCCTCTAGCATGGAATATTTAATGTGCATCTGAGTTTCATTTTGCTTAGCCCTTTTCGTTACAGCTTCAGTTTCATGCATACAAGTTAACTCATTTTCTAAATGATCATTTCTCTTTTTAAGCTCTCTAATCTCAAGAACTAGACCATCATTTTCAAGAGATTTATTTTTAAAATTAACATGCAGAGATTTCAAAAATATTTTTTAACTCAGATATATTATCAATATCTATGAGAAAAACAGTCATTTGTACCTTATCAGTAGAAGACACATCATCTCCATGATTTTCCATTAGAGCATAACATTATCATCACTGTTAGGTCCTGATGAGTCCATCATTGTTTGAGCTTGAGGTGATAAGTGCCTTCCCAGTTGACTTTGGGCATTCAGTAGCAAGATGTCCCTTTTCATTGTAGTTGTAGCATGTCACCTTGGCCTTGTGAAACTTTCTTTCCTTATAATATTGACCTTCATTCTTCCTGAACTTTCCCTTGCCATCACCAGAGTACTTTTTATTGAAACCACCTTTTCTCTGTGGCTTTCCAAACCTCATCCTTCTAAAACCTTTCACCAACATTGCAACCATCTGAATTACTTGAGGATCATCCAGATCTATCTCAGAATCATCATCAGTATTAGTGTCAGGATCAGATGACTCATCAGGATCAGATGACTAATCATTCTTCTTAAATTTTCACTAACCCTTTCCTTGAACTTGTGAGTTTCAATATTGAGTGCAACAGACTTCATCTTCTGTCCTTTCATGTTCTTCCTTTATTAAATCTCCAAATTATGGATTTTCAGCATTCCATAGATTTCATCCAGTGAAAATTTATACAAGTCATATTGGTGCCTGATAATGGATGTATGTGTATCCCATTCCTCGGGCAGAGCCCTTAGAAACTTAGTATCGGAGTCCTCCTTATCATACTATTTTTCAACCAATGACAGATCATTCAACAATGTCATGAATCTGTCATAGATGTTTGTAGTAGTTTCATCATACTTAGCATCAAATTGTTCATACTCTTGAACAAGAACATCCCTTCTATTCTTCTTGATTGCTAGGGTTCCTTGAAATTGAGTTTCCAGTGCATCCTCAATAGCTTTGGCAGTTTTGCAAGCAATCACCCTGTTTGAAAAACATTATCCAAAATGTTGTGAAGAATATTTCTGACCTTGGCATCCTTAAGCATTGCAGCTTTTTCAACATCAGACCATTTAGATTTTTCTTTTCTTATGTAATGCTCATGAACAGTTGTTGTCATTGCAACTGTAGCGACTGGGATTTTCGCAATGTACTTATATGAATAAACTATAGTTCTTGTCTTGTTACGTGGATTTATGTGAATATAATAAAAAGATAAATGTTTTTTTGTGATTTATGTATAATTTCTGTGAAATAGTAATAAGAAACGAGCAAAGTATCGTTCCAATTTGATGAGTTCGCTAAGGGCTTAAGCTGTGATTATCGGGCCGTCAAGTAGAACATGATCTGTTATTCAAAGGATGGATTATATGAGAAGGATTAAGAATAATAAAACTGAGGATTAAGTAAGTTATGATAAATCTGAATACCTTTGTGTATTTCTGTGATTTGAGTCTATATTTGAAAAGTTAATGGATATATCGAGCAATTGGTACTCGCGAAATCAGTATTTAAAAAGGGAATTATGTGCTAAGATGTATAGATACGAATTGTGGTGGCTAATATTATGTGAATATATGTTATTTGATGATTACAGGTATGAATCTGTTATTCATGAGTTTTTAAATGATTTTAAAAAAAAGGGTTTCTTTGATTTAAATAAGGATTTAGTGGTCCTTATATATTTTTATCAAATAATTGAAATATGATCAAGGTGCGAGATTTGTTTTATTATCTCTAAAATAGTCTAAGGGACTTTTTAAAAATGATAGTTGGATTTATTTGAATGTTCTGATATTTTAAAAGGATTTTATGAAGTATATTTATATTATTAGAGATTTATTTGTAAAATCAATAATAAATAATCTATTCGCTCAAAATTTTATTTAAAAATACGAGTGAAGAGATAATTTTATATCATTTATTTTATAAATACGAGTGGTATTATTTTTGGAATTTGTAAGATAATTTTATATTATCATAATTGCTTAATGCATTAGAGAATTAGAAAAGGAAAAAGAAAATTTAGAATTTAATTTTCTAATTACCAAATTGCTCTTTTGGTAATTATATATACCCCCACTTCCCCTCTTTCTTTTTCTTCCTCACCCCGGTTGTCTCTCTCTCTCTCGAACTCTCTTTTCTCTCTCACTCTCGATAATATCTCTCTTCCTTGTTCTCTCTCGGTTTTTGCTCAATTCTTGATCTAAGACCATGGATGAGTCTCTTCTTGCTTCTAGATTCTTGTTCTTGGGTTGCATGTCGATTCTGTGTTGATGAAATTCGAAACCCTTAAAGTCTTATTCGAGTTTTAAGCTCGGGTTTGATGGTGTGTTCGTTTTTGATGAAAGAAAGTGAAATTGTGTTGGTTATTAGCAAGAAATCGATGGTTTTCGTGTAAGAAAATCCTCGAGTTTGAGGGAACCACCGAGAACCGCCGCCACCGGCGATGAACTCCGGTGAGTCGGTGGTGAACAGTGATGTTATGCCTGAGTTCAACAATCCGTGCAAAATCTATTTTTAATTATTGCATGTCATTTTATTTAGAAAATCTGAATGTAACTTTTGGTTTTATAAGATTTTGGTTCAAAATATGTGATAAACTTGATGGATAAGAACTTGTTCCTTAGATTTGGTTTGAATTAGGATTCAGTTTCTGATTAAGAATATGCATGTTGATCTTGAATGGTTGCATGTTGATTTTACAAGTTTCTTTCGATGTTTTATTGGTTTATCGGTTAATTTGGAAGTCGAATTTGGATTCGAATGAATGTGAATTGATATGTTATTAGTTGAGTATGATTAAGTAAAGATTTTTGATGGATTTTATTCGATTTTAAGGAAATTATCAGTTGGACTTGTGCATGTTAGTTCGTTTGGTTATATTGATAAATCGTATATGATTAAGTAAAGATTTCAAGTTTTGACTTAGGATTCTTGGTTTGGTTTGAATTTTTGAGAATTCGGTTCGAATGGTTTGATTAAACTCGGTAATGTGTGTTTACAAGATGTAGAGTTAAGTTCGAATATAGATTTTGTGATTTGCTAATTGGATTATATGTTGAGATGGAGTTGCATGTTACGTGTGAAGTGCTAAAATGTAATTACGTATACTTGATTGATTGATGTGTTAAGAGTAAGCGTAGATACGATTGCGTTATGCCCGACTTTTAAAAAGTAAGTAAATAGATATGTATAAGAAATGTAGTCGACGCGATTTAATAAGATCGAGTTGTAAAAATTATGGGATTACGTGATTACCTGTTATGTGTGAAGTATCGAGATAATCGGTGATATAAAGAGTATAGAGGTATATCTTATTATGTGCTACGTGTGATGCATGTGTATATAAGATAAGTGTCTAATGCGATTGGGATATAAGTTAGCCGTTCTGAGAAATGTCGGGAATTGATCAAGTTGCTAATTAGGGTTCTGTTTTGTATTGTAGATTTGAATAGCAGGGGCATTCTGGCTAGTAAAGGGAAGGATAAGTTAGGTGGCAATAGCTCAGGTCCATAAAGCAGGAAAGCTTTTTGTGGAAAGTAACTATGCCTTCTATTATAAATTGTTATTGAGAGGATATTATTGATGCCAAGATAGAATGAAAGTTCTTTGTTATACTTATTATCGATTCTTGAGAAACCCTAATACTGTTCCCTGGAATAAGATCATTATAAATCCATATGACGATCCCTAACAGTAACCCCTTGTTTCTAGAACTTATTACCCTATCCTTGTACCTCGTTAATTTATGAATCCTTGACCCTAAATGTAACATCCGGGATATATCATGTAATTATTTTTATCAACAAATAATTATTATGTGGTTATTATGTGAATTTCAGTAAATTATCTGATGATAGATAATAATATTTGGATGTTTATATAAGATAAAATGTGAGTATATTGATTTTATCATATCCAGAATAAAGTACAGATAATTATGGTATTTTTCTGGTAATTTTTGGAATGTTATATGATTTATAATGATTTATGAATTTATTAATTATTTTCTGAATAATTACGAAACTATTTTATAAAGCCATGAATCATCCAACTTCAACCGTTTTTACGTTTTTACAACCCGAAACTCTTCCCAAAACTCCTTCCTAACCTAATCTGGTAATTCCGGACATTTTCCGTGTTTTAACTTTTTCGATTCAGATTACGGTTTGACCCGTACGCGTCCCGGCGCAAACTATTCGATACGATAATCATTTCGATAAATCAACAAAACCATTATTTTCAAGAGACGGGATATTATTACATTAATTTCGTATAACATGTTTTAAAAGAAGCCCAGTTTAGATAATTATCCAATACGGGTATCAAAACGGATCGTTTTTACAATTACTTAGCGGCTAAGTAACCTATTTTTCGATCCAATACGATCCAACGGGTATTATTTTTTTTATAACTATAAATACCATTTATGTATTATTTAATTACTGTTTTATTATATAAAAATCAGAAATTATAAATAAAAAATCAGAAAATTCCTTGAAATTGTTCTTGGTGTTCTTGAGAATTAAAGCATAATTTTGGCCTGATCTGGAAACCAAATTAGGTCGTATTTGTAACCAAATTGAAGCCCTCGATGAGCTCTACAAGATTATATCATCAAAAATCATCTCAGGTTAGTAATTTTTAAAATTTGATTTTCGGGTTCATGGTTCGAATTGGGGGTTTTTGATTCACGAATCGTTTGATGATTTTGATGCTTAAATAAGCTTTAGTATTGAATTTGCAGTTGATTAGTATATAGAATTAGTAATTATAACCCCTTGAAGTGATAGATCGAGTTCATGGGTTTATATAAAATTTTGATTTGATTTTATGAGTTTGTTCTTGATTATTGGTTTGTTTTGATTATTGTATTAAATTCTCTGTGACCTAAGCTTTAATTCCCCATATAGATCATTGAGTTTGGTTCAGTATTCGTAAAAATCACCCATCGTCGGAATTCAAGCTACGTCGCAGGCGTTAATGGAGTTCCAGGCCTGAAACGACGATCTACAGATCGTTCTTTATAATTGTTGATGAGTATAGTTTGCTGGGTTGTGTAGGAATGTTTTGCAGCAAGAATCGAGAGCAACAGACGGGGTTTTGGTCCTCGTCGGAGTCCACCGGAACCGTGCCGATGACGAACGGATGCTGGGAAGAACCACTGGTGTTCTTCCCGACTCAGTCGATTCTTATCGACCCGGATTCATGGCCCAACCATGACCTGGTTTTGACCCCTAAACCCCCAATTCCCTTTCCTAAATTATGTTTCTGGAATTTTGTTTTAAAATAAATCAAAAATTCTGTTTTTAATTTCTAAAATTCATTTTTTTAATTTTAAAATTCATTATTTGATATTCTGGAAATTATTTTAATTCAAAAATAAATTTTAATTATTTAGTTAATTAATTTTAGTTGATAATTAATTAAGTAATTAGTCAATTAATTTAAATATTAATTGATTAATTAATTTAATTAATTTTAATTAATTTTAATTGATTATTCAATTAGATTTAAATATTTATTTTTGATCTAAAAATTCCAAAAAATAGTTTTGAGCTTTATTATATTATTTTAAATTATTTTCAAGGCTCGATAATTATTATAAAATTATTTTAAAGTCAAATTTGGGTGTTCGAACCCTATTATTTAATTAAAAATGATTCGGAGACCCGCTTTAAATTCCGAAAAATGTTTAAAAATTCATATTAAACAGACCGTTCGTCCGTTTAATACGAAACGAATACGTCTAGACTCAGAAAAATATTCTGCTTTCATTAAAATTACTTTCGAGATATAAAATTTTTCGTTTCGAAAGGTCGCTTAATTTTGTAAACGTTTCTAAGTCGCGTAATTATTGTAAAATTGTATTTTGACTCGATTTCAGTTTTGAACATACCGAGTCGAATGTTTTGACGAACTGAGTTATATGTTATATGAAATATGTGATACATGCCTTATGTGGTTATATGTTATGTGAACTATGAGTCCACATGTCTATTCAACTTTATAAAATTAAAGATGATCCTTATCTTTTATTATCGGGTGGGTAGACGATAAGGATAAACGTATAGACTAGACAATTATATATTGTCAGTTAATTGAATGGTATCTTTTATGATAGATACACATAGTGCGAGGCATTTAAATCCAGATGAACACTGTAAAAGTAAAGCCTGATTACGTGTAGTAATGAAACGAGTGGATTCATAATAGATATAAACCTGAAATGGTGAATGACAAGAAAGGTCAAGTAGTCTGTCAATGGAAATATAGATACATCGGGATGGAGTGATATGACAGATAGTTAAAGATCAGAGGGTTATCAATTGAGGCAAGTATTCCTAAACTTTCTTCTAAAATACTGCAAATATTTCTTCATTCCAATTTTAAGTTTAGAATAGTTAAATTATTTATATTTCTCTATAATTACTCTTATTTATGCAAGTACTTCCTTGATCTTGTTCCTTGGTTATCGATTGATCTCTTGAGCAAATACCCATTATTTTGGGTTATTTGCGAACCCTGAATCAGGATATTTTGAAATCAAAGTGATTTGACATCAAAATACTCTACGGACTGGATGGTTATGATGAGGGCCAGGAATGAGCTGGACCCTAAGGGCCAGAGATGGCTGGACCCTTAACTATTAGGCCATAGTGCCTGGGTACCCTATATATTGGTGGGTCTATACAGTTGGGTATATATCTGCACTGTATCCTGACTCATCAGCAGGTTATAATACATATGTTGGTTTCTAGTGTCCAGTCTATTTTATTATTGATCGTTATTAACGGCATTCCTTCTTGGAAAGTTTATGATTACAAAAACAAACAAAGATTTGATTCAAAGAGATGAATCAGTGAAATGTTTACTGTTCTTTTACAGAGAAATGTGACTTATGATTAAAAGCCAATGAGGGCTGATGTTTTCATTCGCTCAACTATTTTACATAAATAAAAGTGTTTTGAAATCATTTAAAGATTGTTTCCAGAAGTTTCTTGGATCTAATGGTTGGAAACCAATTATGATGCTTGCTGGGCATTTTTGGCTTACTCTTGCTTTGTGAATTCTTATTTCTTTCAGTATCAAATGAGGACAAGAGAGATTAACTCTTAATAGACAGCAAAAGTGGAGAGATTCCAGTTGAAGGAATTTGGAGGTGTCAGAGTGAATAATACGAGGAAGTTAGTAAAGAGGTAATAAAATTATATTTAGATATTGTAATTTTAGAAGGTTAGATTCTTATTTCATACCATAACCTGTAAGAGATCCGGAATAATGAGGGGTTATCTGTATATTTATTTTAATATATAGGTTTATATTATTTAAAGTTGTTTAGTGACACCCAATCCTGACCCCGGATTTGGGGATGTTACAGTTAGTATCAGAGCTATAGGTTATTGGTCCCTGAAATAAGAATAGGTGAAAGTAAGATAGGATTGACATGTCATAGAAGATAGGGAAGACCCAAATATACTCATCTTGAGTTCGAGTTGAGTGTGAGTTAAGATTAGCAGATCCGATATGGATTAATAAGATAGGGTATTGTTAAGATAAATTGAAGGTGAATATATTAACGCCATTGATATATTGAGTTCCTAGATCCCATAGTTGTGAAGAGTCGACAGCTCGACAGAGATTGGGTAAGTTACCATGCTTTCCATATGGTTTTAAAGGAATATGCGATTGATTTTTGTGAGAATTTTGTATAAGAAAAGATAGAAAAGTTTTAGTATGAGCCAACTTAGAATAGCGTAGCAGGTCAAGCTCCAGGCTGGAGGCAACGAGTTGATTGAAGCTAATGAAGAGCCAATGTCGCAAGTTTAAAAGCACCACTGTGAAGTGAAGCTTATTATCACTTTTCGGGCACCGCGCAAGGAAGGATATCTACCTTACTAGATATAGTAAAGATTAACAAGAAAAATACGCTTTTATTTATGGATAGACTGTTGAATTGCATTAACTGGATGTAAATATGACATCAAGGATGACGATGAAAATATCAAAGATAGTACCCGATGCCAGCACTGGAGTTAGAGTTATGAATAAAATGGTATGCAACGGTAAATGAAGTTTTTGCCGACTAATGAAGTTGAAATGAACCCAATAAGGGGTAGAAGATATATTGAAATGGATGGACCCTTAGGTGGTCATTTCTTCAATTAGGCACCTTTTTATGGTTGAAGAGAACAACAACCAACTCATATAGTAAGGACGACCAGATGTCCGATTTTCAAAATTCTAAAACAAGTTTTCGAAAAAGATTTTCTCAATAAAATTTCTAAAAAGATCTTTACACAAAATAACTTCTAAAATTTTGTTATCAAATTACTACTTAAGTTCTTATTGTTATAAGTATTAGAATACCCGGAAAAATACTTGATTAAACTCAATATTGTTAGTTCAGAGGGCCATGTAGACCCGCTAATACGTAGAAGTTCAAAATTTCTTCGAAAGAAGGATGCAAACCGTGTTTAATAGTATAAACAATTGAATCAACGTGCAGGAACATTATTTATCCAATTTATGGAATTATTAAAGTTTAAAAAGGGTTCGTTGACCCAAAAGAAGCTCGAGGATGATTGAAGAAAATTGAAGAACCTTCTAGATGATTGAAGATGAATAATATTCCTATTGACGAAGTCGAGGTGTTGCATGATCAATGATTACGCTACGCGGCATAAAAGAAATTAGAAATTATTATAATAAATTCCGTAAGAACGCGATTATGGTCGAATTATTAAAGTATCAAACATGGAAGCACGACGCTAAAAATACAAGACTTACATGGCAGGGATGAAGCAAGAAGTTATGACGGAAAATCTAACGAGAAGACAATTATGCTCAAATTGTTAAAATGTTAAAGAAATTTCCAGAGGATATTCCGAATCTATCATATGAGGGGGATCTGAAATCTTGTTAGGAATATGTTATGAACTTAATGATAAGTTAAACAAAATACCTTAGTAGATTTAACTTAGTAAATTTTGTAGTACTCGACGGATGATCTAATATAGTCCCGGCGGATGAACTTTATAGTCCCGACGGATGACAAATTGACATCCATCTAGTGAGTAGCTTATATAACAAATAAGTACTATAGCACATTTCTGCAAACAACATGTATTAGTCAAGTAGATTTCGTAGGGTTTTTTAAGTCATGTTGACTACTAGATTGATATGCAGAATAGGTTGATTAATTGTAAATATGAGATGTCTTGTAATTCTGTATAAGTGAAATAGAGTCAAGTGGCAGATAGACTCCCGATGGATGATCTACTAGACTCCCGACAGATGATCAACAAAGCTCCTGACGGATGATAAACATAGTCCCGGCGGATGATCAAATTCAAATAGCTGTTGACAGTGACAACACAATCACATGCGTTGGGTGTTTACAAAAGGAATGTGGCATCCTGTTAAGCAGGATTTCGAGAACAAAGAAGCATTACCATTTCCATGCAATTATGAAGATATTCAAAGATGCTGGAATAGAGTAATGAAGTAGCATGAAGTTAGACTAGATATGTTTTGTTTTATTATCTTGTCTTATTTTCATAAAAACTTGGTGATATAAAAACCAAGTGTAGCAAGTAGAAAAATTAACTAAGCAAACTTATTTTCTGAGAAACATATCAAGCTGTATTCTGTAAGAATTTCTCTGAAGTTTAGTTGTTTAAACTTGTAAGCAGCTGTGAGCTATTCAAAGCTTCACAAGGTTCTCATTTGATATATATATATCTCTGGTGGATACTTTCAAATCCACCTAAAAGTTTTAAAAGCTTGTGTTTTTATTACTTAGTGTTTTGATTTCTATCACTTTTTATTCCACACCATTGCTAATCAAACACTGTTATATTTATCAAGTAAGAACACTCTTTAAATTTGAAAAAGTAGCCAGAATTACATTCAACCCCCTTCTGTAATTCTTTTTGTATTATTAGGGAATAACAATTGGTATCAGAGCAAGATCTTGAAGAACAAAGAGTATAAAGATCACAACAAACAACAAGATGAACAAAAAGGATGTTGGAGTGAAGATCCCATTTCTGGACAAAGACAACTATCACCACTGTAAGGTGAAGATGCACCTACATCTTCTTTCCCAAGATGAGGCCTATGTGGACTACATAGGGAGAGGTCCTCATGTACCAATGAGAGCTGCTATGGCAATGAACCATCTGTTCCAAAACCTAGGCATGAATAGTCATATCTTGACATTGAACAAGTTAGGAAGGACAATAAGGTCATGAATATATTGTTCAATGGAGTTGATGGTGATATGTTTTATAACATCATTAACTGTAAAATAACCAAAGAGGTTTGGGACACAATCCAGATTATTTGTGTTGGTACTGAGCAAGTAAAGGAGAACAAGATGCAGCTACTGATTCAGCAATATATGCATTTTCACTATGAAGAAAGTGAGTCTCTCATTGATATTTTTAGTAGATTTAAAAAGCTACTAAATGCTCTGAAGTTGCATGGAAGAGTCTATCAAACAAAAGACTCTAACCTCAAGTTCCTTAGATCCCTTCCAAAGGAGTGGAAGCCAATGACAGTCTCATTGAGAAATTCATAGGATTACAAGAAGTTCACCTTGGAGACTATATGGCATCCTGAAAACCTATGAGCTTGAAATAGAGCAAGATGAAAGGTTGGAGAAAGGAAGGAAGAAAGGAGGGTCCATAGCACTGGTTGCTGAGTTAGAGAAGGAGAAAGAGATGAAGGTGGAAGCTATTGAGTCTACATCAATGGTCTGTGAAAGCAAGGGTATAGGGCTGGTAGCTGAAAGTGAAGATCAGTTGAGCCAAGATGACATGGATAATATTAATGAACATCTAGCATTCCTATCTAGGATATTTTCCAAGCTCAAATTCAAGAAGAATTTTGGAGCAGCTAAGCCAAACAGAAACATGGTTGATAAGTCAAAATTCAAGTGTTTCAAATGTGGCTTGGCGGGTCATTTTGCCAATGAATGTAGGAAGTCTGATTCCAGCAAAAAGAAGTTTAAGCCTGTTAATTATAAATATAAATACTTTGAGCTGCTCAAATAAAAGAAAAGGGCTTTCATTACACAGGAGAATGACTGGGCAGCAGATGGAGTGGATGAAGATGAAGAAATAAGCTATTTCAATCTAGCCCTAATGGCCAAATATGATAAAACAGAATCAAGTTCTTCAAGAAATCAGGTAATCACCACTAACCTAGCACATTTATCTAAAGCTGAGTGTAATGATGCAATAAATGATATGTCCACATAATTATATCACCTGCGTGTTACACTTAAGTCCCTCACTAACGAAAATGCTAAAATTAAAGAAAACAATTTATTTTTAAGTGAGAGGAATAATGTACTAGAGTCTCAGTTTATTGAATCTGAAAAATTGAGAATTGAGTGTAAGATTGCTAAGGATGAATTAACTGAGTCCTTGAAGAAAGAAGAGATTTTAAAGAAGCAGCTTGAACGAGAACAAGAAGTGATTAAGGCATGGAAATCATCCAGAGATGTTCATGCTCAAATCACTAAAGTTCAAGGTATTGAGTCCTTTTGTGATGCAGCCTGGAAGAAGAGTAAAGAGAAGCTTGAGTCCAATTTGGTTGAAGGATTTTTGACAGATGTGGACTTGATGGATGATGAAAATCATCCTTCGGATAATCAAAAGGATTATCCGTTGAGTGATAAGGAGCCACATCCGTCGGCTGTGAGTAAACCAGTTAGCAAAGCTAAGCTAGCTAAGTTGAATGAGAAATATGGATCAGTTTCTAAGAACTTTATTCCAGGAGAATCAAGTCAAGTCAAGAAGGAAAAGAAAGTTAATGTTGGTCATCTGTCTATCAAGCAATTAAATGACAGATTAGAAAATATTGAGTTTAAAATAGAAGCTAAAAAGAAAAATAATAGATATGGGAAAGTAAGAATTAACAAACATAACAACTAAACACCTGATAAATATGCACCTAGAAAAATCTGTGTTAAGTGTGGTAGTGTTAATCACTTTTCTGTTAATTGCAAACTTACAATGCCTACTTCCATGTCTGCACCCTCTTCTTTTCCTAACATGCTTGTCATGCCTACCATGCCTATGAATGTTATGTCTACTCAGAATATGAATGCACATTTTGCTAATATGCCATTTGCACCTAATCCTTATTATGCTGCATTTAATATGCCTTAAATGCCATTTAACATGCCTTACTGGAATAACATGTTTACAAATAGCATGCATTTCCAGTTAATCAAAATGTGCATGATAATTCTGTTATAATGACTGGTTTCAAAGGTCAAACTCAAATGAATAAGAATGAATCAGAATTTCCCAAGTCAAATGAGATCAAACCTAAGAAACCAAAGAAGAAAGCTAACAAGGCAAGACCCAAGGAAACTTGGGTACCAAAATCAACTTGATTTGATTTTGATGTGTGCAGGGAAATAGAAAGAATCTTTGGTATCTGGATAGTGGTTGCTCGAGGCACATGACTGGAGATTCTACCCTACTCATTGAGTTCAAGGAAAGAGCTGGCCCAAGTATTACTTTTGGAGATGACATCAAGGGTTATACTGTGGGATATGGCTTGATTTGAAAAGATAATGTCATCATTGAAGAAGTTGCCCTAGTGGATGGTCTCAAGCACAATTTGTTGAGTATCAACCAGCTTTGTGATAAGGGCGACTCAGTTACCTTTAATTCAGAAGCCTGTGTTGTGATAAACAAAAAGAGCAACAAAATGGTTATCACATGAGTGAGAAAAGGAAATGTGTACCTAGCTGACTTCAACTCATCAAATGCAGAATCAGTCACTTGCCTTCTTAGTAAAGCAAGTCAAGATGAAAGTTGGCTAGAATGAACTTATCAAGAAAGAACTAGTTAGAGGTATTTCTCAAGTGGAGTTTACTAAGGATGGATTGTGTGATGCCTACCAGAAAGGAAAGCAGATCAAAGCATCATTCAGAAAGAAGCTTGATTCAACAATTGAAGAACCTTTGCAACTATTGCACATGGATTTATTTGGACCAGTCAATGTCTGATCTATCTCAATGAAAAGATATTGCCTAGTAATTGTAGATGATTTGTCAAAGTTCTCTTGGGCATATTTTCTAAAGTCTAAAGATAAAGCTAGTGAAATCATCATTAATCACATAAGGCAAGTCAACAATCATCCTGGCTTTAAAATAAGAAGAATCAGGAGTGACAATGGAACTGAGTTCAAGAATTCTGTAATGAGATCATTTTGTGAAGAGAATGGGATTGTGCGTGAGTTTTCTACAGCAAGAACTCTACAACAAAATGGAGTAGTAGAAAGGAAAAATAGATCTCTTATTGAAGCTGCAAGGACAATGCTTGAAGAATCAAAGTTACCAACATATTTTTGGGCTGAAGCTGTGAATACTACCTGCTACATTCAGAATATCTCTTTGGTTAATCAAGCAAAGTGCATGACACCCTACCAATTGTTCAAGAATAGGATGCCAACTCTAAATTTTCTTCATGTCTTTGGCTGCAAATGTTATATCTTAAGAAATCAAACTGATCAACATGGAAAGTTTGATGTTAAAGCAGATGAAGGAATTTTTGTTGGATATGTTATGGGAAAAGCATATAGAGTCTACAATCTAAGAACCAACATTGTTATGGAATCAATACATGTTGTGTTTGATGATAAAAAGATTGAAGGACTGCAGGATGGAGATTTCCATGAAAGCCTCAAGTTTGATAATGTGAAGATGGTTAGTGATGACAGGGATCAAGAAACAGTGACTAAGGATAATCAAGAAAAATCTACAACTAATGAAGCACATAATTCAACATCTGTCGAGTTACAAAATTCTTCATCCGTCGGGAGACAATCTGCCTTATCCATCGGGAAACAATCAGCTTCATCCGTCGAGATACAAAGTGCATCATCCATCGAAATAATGAAAGAAGCTGAGAGTCAAAATAGATCACCTACAGAAAGTACCCCTTTCTCAAATCAAAGATTCACAAATTCTGGGGGAGTTTCCAATAATCAAAACTCAGTCACATATCAAGACGACAATGAGGCCTCTTCATCTAGAGCTAATCTACCTCAACAAAGAAAATTGACTAAAGATCACCCTTTTGAGCTCATCTATGGTGATGTATCTTCTAGAGTTCAAACAAGGAAAGTAATTCAAGAAGAATGTCTATATAGCAGCTTCCTTTCTAAGGAAGAACCAAAAAAGGTAGAAGAAGCTTTGTTGGATCCTGATTGGATTTTAGCTATGCAGAAGGAGCTAAACCAATTTAAAAGGAACAAGGTATGGTGGAAGCTGGTACCCAAATCTAAAGGGAAGAATCCAATTGACACCAAGTGGGTATTCAGGAACAAGATGGATGAAAATGGCATAGTGGTCAGGAACAAAGCTGGATTGGTTGCTAAGGGCTACTGTCAACAAAAAGGAATAGATTTTGATGAAACTTTTGCTCCTGTTGCAAGACTTGAAGCCATCAGAATTTTCTTAGCTTATGCAGCCCATGCCAATTTCAAGGTCTATCAAATGGATGTCAAAAGTGCCTTTCTGAATGAAGATTTGGAGGAGGAAGTCTATGTCAGTCAACCTCCTGGTTTTGAAGATCCAAATTTTCCAGAATATGTCTACTATCTTTTGAAAGCACTTTATGGACTGAAGCAAGCACCTAGAGCCTGGTTTGACACTTTATCAAAATTTCTTTTGGAAAATCACTTCACAAGAGGTACTGTTGATAAAACTTTATTCTTTAGATATGTTAATGACTCTAGTATACTTGTTCAAATTTATGTAGATGATATTATATTTGGCTCTACAGATGAAAAACTTTGCAAAAAGTTTGCCAAATTGATGCAAAGTAAGTGTGAAATGAGCATGATGGGAGAACTAACTTACTTTCTTGGTTTACAAGTTAAGAAAGTTAGTGATGGAATATTCATTAGTCAAACTAAATATATTTATGATCTTTTAAACAAGTTTGATATAATGGATTGCACATCTGTAAAAATTCCCATGGCCATTACAACTAAACTTGAATTAAACACTACTGAAAAGTCTGTGGATATTTCAAGCTATAGGGGCATGGTTGGCTCACTTCTGTACTTAACAGCTAGTAGGCCATATATAATGTTTGCTACTTGTCTCTGTGCTAGATTTCAGGCTGATCCTAGAGAATCTCACTTAGTAGCTATAAAGAGAATTTTCAGATATCTCAAGGGAACACCAAAACTTGGCATTTGGTACCCTAGAGATTCTGGTTTTGATCTAACTAGTTATTCAGATGCAGATTATGTAGGTTATAAAATAGACCAAAAAAGTATCAAAGGAACTTGTCAATTTTTAGGGAACAAGCTTGTGTCCTGGTTTAGTAAAAAGCAAAATTCAGTTTCTACTTCTACAGCTGAAGCTGAATATATTGTTATTGGTAGTTGTTGTGCATAAATTTTGTGGATGAAAAATCAATTGTTAGACTATGGTCTACAAGTGGACAGAATTCCCATTTTCTGTGATAAAACAAGTGCAATTGCCATCACTGAAAATCCAGTACAACATTCAAGAACAAAGCACATAGACATCAAGTACCACTTTATTAGGGAACATATGATGAATGGTACTGTGGAACTTCATTTTGTTCCAAGTGAAAATCAGCTTGCAGATATATTTACCAAGCCACTTGATGAATCCACCTTTTCAAGGTTGGTAAGTGAGTTAGGTATGCTTAATTTTTCTTAAATGATTTCAGATAATTTTGCAAGTCATAATGCATCCAGAAACTTAATTGATTTTTTCTGATCTGGATGAAATTTTGGCTAAGTCAAAATTACATCCCGAAGGATGGTCATTCTTCATCGAGTTTGATCATCCATCGGAATAGTATTTATTAATAAAAATTAATTACTTTTCTGGATTATTTTAACCCGACGGATAATTGTTTTATTCTCATCCATCGAATTGTCTTAATCTTAGCCGTTAAAACTCCGAACATTATCCATCGGGTATACTTTTAGTTTGTAAGTATAACACGACGGATAATTGACAGAATTTTGACAGTTTATTTATTTTTAAACAGCTATTTTGGGCTATTTTGATTGGTTACTTTATTTTACTTTATTATTTTTGAAAATTTATATTTGAGATAGTATAAAAGCAGAATTCACTTTTATTCTATTCTTTTATCATTCTCAAATCAATTGCTCTAACTCCTTTCTTCTCCAAAGAAAATTCTCTCTCTGCAAATTTCCATACTTTAACAATGGCACCAGTAGTCAAAATCATGTCCCAATCTGGATTCATCTATGAAAAGAACAACTTCGTAGCTCTTGTGAACAAGGAGATTCCACAATCTGGAGATTTTCACAAAATAATGGACTTTGTGAAGGACTGTAAACTTAGTTATGCTATGCTGGAATCACCCACAATCTACTGTGAAGTTGTGGAGGAGATATGGACAACTGCTGTGTACCAATCTTCTGACAAGACCATAACTTTCACTCTTAAAGTTACTGATAAGTACTTTAACTTCAGTGACATGATCATGTTTGAGTTAGGTTATAAGTTAGGGGAACTTAATAAGAGAGGTAAAAATGTCTATTATGCCAGATTCTTTATGATGCTTGCTAACCATCTTATTGAGAATATTGTTGTTGAGAACCCAACCAACAAACTAAATTGTTGGGTTCAAGAAAGGAGAATCATTGCAGATCTCAACAGAGCAAGTCACCACAAAGAGGTGCCCCTCTTCTACTTTCCAATCATGGGGGGACCTCAGGTAAGTGAGGTAAGCACCACTGTCTCCGCTCTTCCAACCTCACAAATTTCTTTGCCTGCAAGTGTAGTTATTGCATCTGTGTTAATGACCCAACAGATGCCTACCCAAGCTACCAAAACAACAATTTTAAAATCCAAAGCTAAGAAAGCCCCCTCTGTTTTCTCTCAAAAGAAACCAGTTGTAAAAACTATCAAACACAAAGAGGGCAGTGTGAAAGAGAGTGAGTTAGGCGAGGGACAGGGTGAAAATCAAAGAAACCCTAAGGATAAGGCTGGTGAGATTAGTGTACCCAAGCCTAGCCACACCACAGTTTCTCAACACACTATGGTTGTTAATAAGGAAATCAACTCAATTCTAGTCTCATCCTCCCAAAAGGATGTTACTATTGAAACAAGCTCCCAACCAGGAGCACAGGCCAAGAGGGTTAGGGGCACAAGTTCACCACAGACTTATGCCAGAAAGGAAAGATCTAAAACCCTTGGGGATGCACAGGTTACACAGAAAGTGCAAACTGGAGCTAAAGACTCAGTCACTGCACCATCTCAAAGTCAGCTTCATGTGGCTCCAATAAATGTGGAGTCACAGCCAAAATAATTGATAATTGAAGCACCTGAAATACCAAATTCACCCACACTCACTGGATGTAGACATGATTCATACATCACTTCCAAATTCTCCATCTTTAACTGTATTGGAGAAGCCAAAAATCCAAGCAAGTGAGCATCATCTTTTAGATGATTTGTTGGCTCACTTGCCAATTCTTTCTGAGTCTATTGAGACATCTGTGCCCAAATTTTCATTAATCTGCACAGAGTCTACAATAGTCTCCACTCCAAACTCATTCATTTCTTCTATCCCGGTGGATATTGTTCATCCGTCGAGTAGTGATTGTATCCCGACAGATGTGCCTAACAGCAGTCATCCGTCGGCTAGCCAAACTACTATCTCGATGGATGTTCCTCATCAATCGGTACTCTCTGCATTACTTCAAATCCCAGCTATTTTCACAAGTGCAGATGACCTAGTAGTAGTACAATCACTCTTAGGACTGAGGGCAGGGAGTGAATTGAGTGAGAGGCTGGGTTGCTCCCAGGAAAAAGGAGAGGAAATGAGTGATCAAATGCAGACCATTTCTTTAGGTCTGGAAAAAGTAAGTGAGGGGAATTCCACCTTAGTAGGTGAAGATGAGGGTGTGAGGGTGGTGATCTAAGGGGAGCCCTTGATGCAAGAAAAGAGAGATCATGAGAGAAATGCAGGTATAGGAGAAATAAGGATGGACATCATTGTTAGTGAGTCAATGAATGTCAATGATGCAGACCAGGAGAAACTATCTCAACATGATCAAGCTGTCATATATTCCATCTTTTTGGATGCTGAGGCATTTACTCATCCTGTTCCAGCATATCAACTTTTGGCTGGACAGGGCAATGAAAATACAGAAAATATGTTGAACTTGGTGCATACTACTCAATCAATGCAAAGAGCAAAGGATGTCATCACAGCCATGCCACCTAGAGCTGGTGATGATGTTGACTATGGTACTGGTGAGTCTACAGATTTCTTTGGAGATGATGGTGATGATAGTGAAGAGCTCATGGACATAGGGGGAGAATCATGCCCTAGCTCTAGATCAAACATTCCTTCTTGGGTGTTTTCTAAAGAGTGTAATGAGTATCATTTCAAGACAACTCTTTTTCACATCATCCAACAGACACACAATGCTCTTCAAGCCACTACCAATGCTAGCACCAAGAAGCTTCTACAGGCACATCCTAACTCTCTACAACTCCATTAAATCCAAGTTCTTCAACACAACCAAGATGTCACTTCCATCAAGACAGAGATTGACCAAGTAAAGAAGGATGTCTCTAAAAGATTGGATGTTAAACTTCCAGATGCAACAATGCTTGACATTAAAAGACAACTAAGAAAGAATTCTGATCTTGTCACTAAAGTGGATTCCCTAGATACAAGGCTGACTGCAATGGAAGCCTCTCTAACAACTATTCATCTTTATCAAGCACAACAAACTCAGTTGCTGCAAAAGCAGGTGGCTGCACAAACCTCTACCTCCACTCTACTTGATGATAACAAAAAAGGGAGAAAGAATCAACAATTCAAGTCAGTCAAGCAGAGCCAACCAGTGAGGGGGAGCATGTGATAATTGTTCAGATCAGTCAAGTAATTGTTCCAGAAATTACTCTGCCAAAGCCACCAGTATTGGACAGCATTGATCTGATCCAAATAGCAGCTGCTAAACTTGAGTCAAAGATAAATCCCAAGTTGCTTGATGTTGCAGCTGTTGTGAAGGAACTAGATGAGAAATGGAAGAAAATTGATGCAGCTATTCAGAAGAAATTTGGTCAGCTACAGAAGCCAGACAAGACCTTTCATCACCATTCTCAAGTCAAACACATCTCAGTGCATGAAATGAGTATAGGCAACTTAGAAAAAGGCCAAACTTCTTGCATCAAATCTCTAAAGGAAAATCTGGTCTTAAAGCCTAAAAGAAACTACTCAATGCTCTCAGACAAAAATCCTCTGGATCTTGGGATTGAGACACCTAGGCCAGATGAACAAAAGCTGTTGGCTAGGTCAATTGCATTTTTCAAGAATCCAACTGATTCAGTACTGAAAAGAAGAATTGCCAAAATCTACAGAAATGGTAAGGAAATCTGTGTGGTGGCTGGACACCCTCTGTTTGTGGAAGCTAAGATGGAAAAAAAAGAAAGGATCAAGCAAAAAAAGAAGAAGGTTGCTCTAGATGCTAAGAAACTCAAAAAAAAAGGAGTAAGCTGCTATCTTGGCCAAATTTCAAGCTTTGAAGACTACAACAGATATTTCTGCACAACCATATGTGATTACTGAAGCTAAAGATCAGAAAGTGCAAGATACACCCCAACAGATAAGAAATCGAGGTACAAGCAAAGAATCAAGAGAAAATTGGACTTTAGTGATGAGGAAATGGAATACTACATTCCCAAACAGTCTACACCTACAACTCAGTCATCCAAGCCACTAGTGGTACATGAAGAATTCAAGGTAGATCCTACAAAGAACTTTCATGGTGAGCCCATAGTTCCCAAGGATGAGCCAATAGACTGGGAAAGTTTTCCAATTCCTGAACTCAACTTACCTATCTTCAACAAGCCAAAGAAAACAAAGACCAGAGCAATCAATAAAGTGAAGCCTGTGACTCTTAGATCCAAGACCCTAACCAAATCTCAATCTACAGTCAACAAGGGATATCTTTTATACATCTGTGACATCAAGGAGTTCTCTGAAATAAACCTCTACTTGGATGAATTGGAAGAAGTAAGAGGGATTGATGCTCACAGACATCTTCCTGAAAGGCTAGTGTTCAAGTATAAGGGAGGGAAATAAATCACATGGCCACTTCACAGGATTCTTCAAGAAAGCCCATCTGTACTGATCAAGGTCTATTCATCCTTCAAGAAGAACTTTGGATTTAATCTGACTGCAAGGAGAATAGTTCTAAAGAAGATTGAAGAGCTAAGGAGTAATAAAGTCAAAGATGCACTACCAAAAACTCTATCAATTCCCTTCATAGGAAATATAGTGCATTTGAGGCCTTATTGGCTGATAGAATTCATGGATGAAAAGGGAGTTAGAAGATTCTTTAGACTGGATGACCAATTGAGTATCTCTAGCAATGAGACTCTATTGGAAATGCAAGAAAAGCTGGATCTATCTGAAGCTGATGAACTTGAATTCCACAGAAAACTCCAGAATCAAATAGAACAAAACAACAGGAAGCTTGGGGAGAAATCCAGACAATCAAGGAAATAGAATCATCTGCCCAGGCTAGAGGAGCACCTTGAAAATGATTGTGAGAACTCTTTGTACACTTTGCTTTGTTCAATTTTCAATAAATTTTGTAGCACTTATCAGTTTTATCTACTAGTTTTTAATCTGTATTTTTAGGGTGTTTTGTTATCATCAAGTTTCTCTTAATTTATGGCTACAATTCCAGTAGACATAAATTGGAGGAGATTGTTAGGAATATGTTGTGAACTTGATGATAAATTAAACAAAACGCCTTAGTAGATTTAACTTAGTAAATTTTGTAGCACTCGACGGATGATCTAATATAGTCCCGACGGATGAACTTTATAGTCCCGACGGATGACAAATTGACATCCATTGAGTGAGTAGCTTATGTAAAAAATAAGTACTGTAGCACATTTCTGCAAATAACATGTATTAGTCAAGTAGACTTCATAGGGTTTTCTAAGTTATGTTGACTACTAGATTGATATGCAGAATAGGTTGATTAATTGTAAATATGAGATTTCTTGTAATTCTGTATAAGTGAAATAGAGTCAAGTGGCAGATAGGCTCCCGACGGATGATCTACAAGACTCCCGATGGATGATCAACAAAGTTCCCGACGAATGACAAACATACTCCCGTTGGATGATGAAATTCAAATAGTTGTCAACAGTGACAACACAGTCACATGCGTTGGGTGTTTGCAAAAGGAATGTGGCATCCTGTTAAGCATGATTTCGAGAACAAAGAAGCATTATCATTTCCATGCAATTGTGAAGATATTCAAAGATGCTGGAATAGAGTAATGAAGTAGCATGGAGTTAGACTAGATATGTTTTGTTTTATTATCTTGTTTTATTATCATGAAAACTTGGTGATATAAAAACCAAGTGTAGCATGTAGAACAATTAACTAAGCAAACTTATTTTCTGAGAAACATATCAAGTTGTATTCTGTAAACATTTCTCTGAAGTTTAGTTGTTCAAACTTTTAAGCAGCTGTGAGCTATTCAAAGCTTCACAAGGTTCTCATTTGATATATATATATATATATATATGGTGGATACTTTCAAATCCACCAGAAAGTTTTAAGAGCTTGTGTTTTTATTACTTAGTGTTTTGATTTCTATCACTTTTTATTCCGCACTATTGCTAATCAAACACTGTTATATTTATCAAGTAAGAACATTCTTTAAATTTGAAAAAGTATCCAGAATTACATTCAACCCCCCTTTTGTAATTCTTGTTGTATTGTTAGGGAATAACAAATCTGTTAATCGAACGAGCCCTGAAAGTATGCATAAGTGAAGCATAGATGACGACCAACAGTGTCATTCTTTTCTATGACTGCGTATACTCTTCTTGATTCTTGAATACGTGCGAACTTCTATTAGTGATAAATATATGAGACAAGAAGGAAAGAAAATTTATTTTATCCCTTTTCAAATTATTTCTCTTCTCAGAGTATTACTTTTTGATCGAGACAAGCAGTGTTATGATGTGACGCTTTGTCGAAATGACAAAGAGTCTGGTGGGACGCCACATAATCATGTGTTGTATGCCATATATTATGAAAGACTGGCCATCTTGAGTACAAATATGATTGTCTCACTCATATCCAAATCATCATTCATTCTTTCCTTTTCAGTTGTGACTTATTGATTTATGGATCCTTCCGATTGTTTTCTTGTACTCTTATTCTTTACAAAAAGTTTCCAATTAGAATTATATACACAAATTCTCTTCTTGTGTAAGGTCTATTATTTAAGTACTTTATAAGAAGTGAAACAACCTCGTGTAGCAATTGGAGTTACATTTGGGGTATGAATAATTACAAGCCAATAAATGGTGGATATTTTCGTGCAAAGAAGAATTATTATACCAATAACGTGGTTGTTACGAAGACATCAAATCAGAAGCAAAAATTTGTATACATGATATGTTTCAAATCTGAGATTCTGGGCATGAATTGGAGTAGTTAGCAAACTGTATGAGGTAAATTAACTATAGAAATAAGAAAGTAAATTTATGTACACCAGACGAGGCAAACGATTGACGGGACATCAAAAGTAGATGGAGGAATTCTCAATAATGACCCAGACAAGCGATTAACACGTAAGAAGGTAAAGCACACCTTAATCTTGTGAGAAATACTTGTCATAAAGGTTGAGAATCGAAGAAATTTTAATTATAAATGAATTTGAAATGTATTCTTCAAGAAGTTGTTAGGCTTCCCAACTTGAGTAAATGAGTTATGGTGAATTTGACGCTCATGACTGAGCCAATGACGAAGGTTCCGTATAGGAAAATATAAATAGAAATAAAGAACTGGTGATCCAACTGCGTCAATTCTTCTAAGAAGTAACACTTTAGAACCAAATGAGTTTTCATAGAATATGATAGTGTGGATTGGGACCATTTGTTGGTTATCAGAAATTAGACAAGTTAACTAATGAGAAAAAGAGTATATTCTCAAGGGTAGAGGATTTGTTTGATCGATTGAAAGATGCAGTATAGGTTCTTAAAAGTATCCATATACAAGTATGAGTCGTGGGAAATAAGATTAAAAGATTTTTTAAGAACGGATTTATGAACAGGTATAAGTGATATGAATTGTTAATTAGAGAGCTTGACAAAAATAAACTAAGGGAATCCTGGAATAAAGTTTTTGAGAAACAGCAGAATAATTTTATATTCATTAGTGAAGTTCCGAGATATTTTGAAGGAATAAATGAAAGGTATGGTTATGTCCCTAGTTTGAGAAAAAGATGTATGTTATGTTAGTTAGTAGTATATGTAGATATTAGTATAATATGTTCTGAAGTAAGGTGAAATGATGAGTTTATGGTGGTGGATTGATTTGGTTGGTTGGTTGTTTCGTTGATTGTTGGTGTCGGCTTGAGTCCGACTGGTAGTCCATAATATAGAGGAGATACTGCCCAAATTTTTAGAAATACCCTACTTTTAAAGGAAAAAGTATACTTCCGTGTGTTATTAATATTCCTGTTGATAAGACAAATGATTGCGATCTCGGTTTTTGAAAGAAGTGGCTGTAGCCAAACTGACTTTATATAATTGGTCTCTGATTTCATTTAGCTAGGCATCACTTGGTTCGATTGATCAATTGAAAGAGTTAATTGGTTAATTTTACCAACTTATGGTCAGTTAAATGGAAATCGATTCCAATTAGATTAAGTCAAATTCTGATGTGATTTTCAGATCCGAAGTCAAAGAAATGAGAAATTTGGAGGAAGTAAGGACACCAATAGAATTCATAATTTTAGCGGAATCAGCGCGATGTTACTGTAAGTGTGCGAGGCTTTAATTGGATAAATATGCCCTTTGTAATAGATAAGAGAATTAAAAAGTTATTTGCACATGCGAGTGAGAAGAACGTTTTCAAGAACTAAAGGGTCAAGATAAGAGCCAAGAGAAGGAAGGAAGAGAATGAGGAAGAGAGGTTGAACAAAGAAGAGGTTGGCGACTATGCCAATATGGATGTTGTTAGACGATTAAAGAAATTGTATCATCTGCAATAAGGTTTTATTTAAGGACTTGAAGGTATACCAATATAGAGCGATGATGTGATAAGAATTATTCCAAAATACCGGAGAACTCGCGAATACAAGTATTTGATATAAGCTGACAATGTTAGCATGTGAACTAAAGTGGGAGATGTTTTGATTATGCAGGAAAGATGATGTATAGAGGGCATAGACCTCAATAATCTAAAACATATCTTCAATGCGAAAAAAGCAAAAGATGTGACAAGGGGTAGTTGGAATTGATTAAAAATGAAAGTTGTGTGATTAGAGATTATATGAGTAAGGATAAGGAAATAGCTATCAATGGATTTTGATAGTTCTGTTAACAAGAATTCAAATATTTATTAATAAGAAGCTTTCATTCCAGTATTGTCCAGGATATAAGAAAGTTATGAATGTCGGTGTGCCAGAGCTAATGTAAGGAATGAAGTGAAATGTCTATCATTGGAGATAGGAAATTCATTCTAAGACTACGATTAGATATGAAAATTTAAACGAAGGTATTGATTGACATGGCATAAGAATGGAAATAGACGGACATATAAGTAAATGTCATATTTATTGAAGAATCAAAGCCAGCATAAGAAGGTGAACCTATTACCGTAACCTTTTCAAAAAAAATGAGTATAGCTCGTTAAGGAACGATATAGAGAATCACTTGAAAACCATAGATGAAGCAAGCGTTATTTAAATTACTAAGGATATGTTAACTAAACCTAATCATTCTTTTACTAATGAATACTTTACCTAAGGAATAAGTTGATATTGCTACAAGGAGATTGTAGTGTGCTATCAGATTCAAGTATCGATTGGAATTGATCGATATTATTAATCTTTTTGGACAACAGTAAAGTGAAGAATTTGATGAAACACTTGTAAATTGAGATAGGGAATGCATCCCAGAAATATGATTAAGTACCAAGGGCTAAAAAAACACCTAGTGACCAGACATGAAGAGAAAATGGGGGAAAGCGTCAGTTGAATCATTATTGATAGGTTATCCCAAACCTAGTCATTCTCTTTTATTAATGAACAGCTTGTCCAATAAGTGAGTTAGTTGCTGGTTGAAGAAATCGTTGTATGTCATCAGATCCAGGAATTGATTGTAAATTATCAATACTATTGATTGGAGATATGACATAAATATTTAGAATACGATTATGTCGAACCAAAATAGTATATACCACTCCTAGATGAATGAGCATTCAGTAAGGCAGAACTAAAAGAGAGGAATTTGATTAAATATCGTTAACTCAAGGGATTTATGTTACTCCGAAACAATCCATAGATGTCAAAGAAGACTTTCTGATAATATGACATAAAAAAATAAGCAATATATGTGACTAGATGTCAAGGGAGAGCATTGTAGTTAGTTTCATATGAAAACTCCTTGGAACCAAAATAAATGATAATATGGGTCACAATATGCGGGTGATCCCTCTAGGTTAGTAAATTTTCTCTACTCGATTGTGATTCAAGGGAAGTAAGGTATGATGATACCTTTGTGCATCAATCGTATCCAGTTGAGATTTTCTCGTTAATCCTTAACTCTAGTATAACTTCGATAACTTCAGAAATCAAATACGTCATGACCTCAGTATATTATTCGCAGATGGAGAAGAAGATTAAGAGAACAATTAAAGAGCCTCGAATGGGATTGGAAGCGATTACAAACTAGGTTAATTCAACAGAGAAACATGTGGGAATGAGGTTCAATAACTTGTAACTATTGCAAACGTTCAGGAGCCCGCATTACTAGAGTTAGAAAGAAAAGGAGAATTAATATACCTTATGCTGGTCCTTCTGAGACAGTAAAATAGGCAGGATAAGTGTAAGTGAGTTGGTGTCACCGCCACATGTATAGTAGATTCATAAGGTGTTTATATGTGTATATCCAGGAGGAGTAATTTGGCTCCATTATATATAAAATGGAGGCTTGAGTTGAGTTATATCAACAACTAATAGATATGATGTCAGCAAGAGGATGTTGAGTAATGATTGATGTTGCAAGTTATATCCAGGAGTAATTTGGCTCCATTATATATAAAATGGAGGCTTGAGTTAAGTTATATCAACAACTAATATATATGATGTCAGCAAGAGGATGTTGAGTAATGATTGATGTTTCAAGTTAAAGTTTATGAAAAGTTATAGAGTTGAAAGATTTACCTGAGAAAATGAAAGTGAGATATTTGAATGTATCATTATCTGATCCCTGGTGTGATTCTGAGGACAGAATCCTTTTAAGGGGGGAAGGATGTAACATCCGGGATATATCGTGTAATTATTTTTATCAATAAATGATTATTATGTGGTTATTATGTAAATTTCAGTAAATTATCTGATGATAGATAATAATATTTGGATGTTTATATATGATAAAATGTGAGTATATTGATTTTATTATATCCACAATAAAGTACAGATAATTATGGTATTTTCCTGGTAATTTTTGGAATGTTATATGATTTTATAATGATTTATGAATTTATGAATGATTTTATGAATAATTACGAAACTATTTTATAAAGTCGGGAATCGTCCAACTTCAACCTTTTTACGTTTTTACAACCCGAAACTCATCCAAAAACTCCTTCCTAACCTAATATGGTAATTTCGGACATTTTTCGTCTTTTAACTTTTTCGATCCGGATTACAGTTTGACCCGTACGCGTCCCGGCGCAAAATTTAAGATACGATAATCATTTTGATAAATCAACAAAACCCGTATTTTCAAGAGACGGGATATTATTACATTATTTTCGTATAACATATTTTAAAAGAAGCCCGGTTTGGATAATTATCCAATACGGGTATCAAAACGGATCGTTTTTGCAGTTACTTAGCGGCTAAGTAACCTATTTTTCGATCCAATACGATCCAACGGGTATTATTTTTTTTATAACTATAAATACCATTTATGTATTATTTGATTATTGTTATATTATATAAAAATCAGAAATTATAAATAAAAAATCAAAAAATTCCCTGAAATTGTACTTGGTGTTCTTGAGAATCAAAGCATGATTTTGGCCTGATCTGGAAACCAAATTAGGTCGTATTTGTAACCAAATTGAAGCCCTCGATGAGCTCTACAAGATTATATCATCAAAAATCATCTCAGGTTAGTAATTTTTAAAATTCAATTTTTGGCTTCATGGCTCGAATTGGGGGTTTTTCATTCACGAATCGTTTGATGATTTTGATGCTTAAATAAGTTTTAGTATTGAATTTGCAGTTATTTGGTATATAGAATTAGTAATCATAACCCCTAGAAGTGATAGATTGAGTTCATGAGTTTATATAAAATTTTGATTTAATTTTATGAGTTTGTTCTTGATTATTGATTTGTTTTTATTATTGTATTAGATTCTCTATGACCTAAGCTTTAATTCCCCATATAGATCGTTGAGTTTGGTTCAGTATTCGTAAAAATCACCTTCGCCGGAATTCAAGCTACGTCGCCGGCGTTACTGGAGTTCCAGGCCAAAAACGACGATCTACAGATCGTTCTTGATGATTGTTGATGCATATAGTTTGTTGGGTTGTGTAGGAATGTTTTGCAGAAAGAATCGAGAGCAACAAACGGGGTTTTGGTCCTCGTCGGAGTCCACCGGAACCGCGCCGATAACGGCCGGATTCTGGGAAGAACCACCGGTGTTCTTCGCAACCCGGTCGGTTCTCATCGACCCGGATTCATAACCCAACCATGACCCGGTTTTGATTTCTAAACCCCAATACCCTTTCCTAAATTCTGTTTTTAGTTTCTAAAATTTATTTCTTTTAATTTCAAAACTCATTATTTGATATTCTGGAAATTATTTTAATTCAAAAATAAATTTTAATTATTTAGTTAATTAATTTTAGTTGATAATTAATTATTTAATTAGTTAATTAATTTAAATATTAATTGATTAATAAATTTAATTAATTATTAATTAATTTTAATTGATGATTTTATTAGATTTAATTATTTATCTTTGATTTAAAAATTCCGTAAAATAGTTTGGAGTTTTAATATATTATTTTAAATTATTTTCAAGGCTCAATAATTATTATAAAATTATTTTAAAGTCAGATTCGGGTGTTCGAACCCTATTATTTAATTATAAAATAATTCGGAGACCGGTTTTAAATTCCAAAAAATGTTCAAAATTTTGTATTAAATAGACCGTTCGTCCGTTTAATACGAAACGAACGCGTCTAGACTCAAAAAATATTCAACTTTCATTAAAACTACTTTTAAGACATAAAATCTTTTGTTTCAAAAGGTCTCTTAATTTTGTAAACGTTTCTAAGTCGCGTAATTATTATAAAATTGTATTTCTACTCAATTTCAGTTTTGAACATACCGAGTCGAATGTTTTGACGAACTGAGTTATATGTTATATGAAATATGCTATATGTGCCTTATATGGTTATGTGTTATTTGAACTATGGGTCCACGTGTCTATTAAACTTTATATGATTAAAGATGATCCTAATCTGTTGTTATCGGGCAGGTAGACGATAAGGATAAACGTATAGACTAGACAATTATATATTGTCAGTTAATTGAATGGTATCTTTTATGATAGATACACATAGTACGAGGCATTCAAAGCCAGACGAAGATTGTAAAAGTAAAGCCTGATTATGTGTAGTAATGAAACGAGTGGATTCGGGATAGATATAAACCTGAAATGGTGAATGAAAAGAAAGGTCATGTAGTATGTCAATGGAAATACAGATACATCAGGACGGAGTGATATGACAGATAGTTAAAGATCAGAGGGTTATCAATTGAGGAAAGTATTCCTAAACTTTCTTCTAAAATACTGTAAATATTTCTTAATTCATATTCTAAGTTTAGAATAGTTAAATGTTTTTATATTTCTCTACAATTACTCTTCTTTATGCAAGTACCTCCTTGATCTTTTTCCTTGATTATCGATTGATCTCTTGAGCAGATACCTATTATTTTGGGTTATTTGCGAACCCTGAATCAGGATATTTTGAAATCAAAGTAATTAGACATCAAAATACTCTACGGACTGGATGGTTACGATGAGGGCCATGAATGAGCTGGAACCTAAGGGCCAGAGATGGTTGGACCCTTAATTATTAGGCCATAGTGCTTGGGTACCCTATATGTTGGTGGGTCTATACAGTTGGGTATAGATCTGCACTGTATACTGACTGATCAGCAGGTTATAGTGCATATATTGGTTTCTAGTGTCCAACCTAATTTATTGTTGATCCCCATTAACGACATTCCTTCTTGGAAAGTTTATGATTACAAAAACAAACAAAGATTTGATTCAAATAGATGAATCAGTGAAATGTTCACTGTTCTTTTACAGAGATATGTGATTTATGATTAAATGCCTATGAGGGCCGATATTTTCATTCGCTCAACTATTTTACATAAATAAAAGTGTTTTGAAATCATTTAAAGATTGTTTCCAGAAGTTTCTTTGATCTAATGGCTGGAAACCAATTATGATACTTGCTGGGCATTTTTGGCTCACTCTTGCTTTGTGAATTCTTATTTCTTTTAGTATCAAATGAGGACAAGAGTGATTAACTCCTATAGACAACAAAAGTGGAGAGATTCCAGATGAAGAAATTTGGAGGTGTCAGAGTGAATAATATGAGGAAGTTAGTAAAGAGGTAATAAAATTGTATTTAGATATTGTAATTTTATAAGGTTAGATTCTTGTTTCATACCATAACCTGTAAGTGATCCGGAATAATGAGGGGTTATCTGTATCTTTGTTTTAATATACATGTTTATATTAAAGTTTTTTAGTGACACCCAATCCTGACCCCAGATTTGGGGATGTTACACTAAAGAGAGCTTTACGAACTTTTCACATGTTATTCTGATTAACCGAGATTCCCTGTTATTCTTTATACCTTGTTACGTATCGTTCTTTGGAACTATCCTTATTGTGAACTTATACACTTGTTCAACATTCGATCAATACCTTTAACTTATGATCCCCGTTTACTTTCGATTTGTTCACTTTCCTTGAATTCTTAAATTGGACTTAAGAATGACTTTCGACTTGAAAGAGTCGAAATGATTTCACCCATCGGTAATATCAAAACTGAATTTTGATAAACTTTCTTGTATTCCAACACAAAGGTTTTCCAAATGAATTCCTTGAAGATTGGATAGAGACATAAGAGACTAGTGGGACTAGTCCAGTCATATAAAAAGCTAGCAGGGCTAGTCCATTATAGCAGAAATATTTCCAATAGGTACCTTAATGACCGGATGGAGGTCAGTATGGGCTGATCACCCATATTATATTTAAAAGATGGATATTCCAATCAAGGGTTCTTTAATATTTTATAAAAATGGTAATGCATATCTTTGATAAAGAAACTTGCTTAATTACTTGAAATGAAACAGAATGAGTAGTAACTTCCTTAAAGTAATTCGATCGAGAACCCTGTCAGTTTACATTGTTATTGACTCTCGAAGCTGGAATGATTGTGTTACGTGCTGATTCTCAATGATCAGGAGAAGCTCAGGATCTGGCTGTTTTGGATGTCATCAGGATTTGATGTGCCATCCGGATTTGATGCATCATCAGTATCTACAGAACATTGTGAAAATTAAGTTTGTTCCTTAGAGGGATGGATATCTGTTTGTTCTGAGTGATAGGACTTTGTATATTCAGTTAGAGATATGTATCATTTTCTGTTAGTAACTGATAATGTCCTAGACTGATTTATAGCAGTTGTGTATTATATAAACACAGTTTAGGTCTTCACATAGTAATTAACTCGAGCATTCTATGACCTAGCAGCTCACAAGAACATCAATATTTCTTGAGAGAGTTTGTAACAGTTTTTATCAGAAATATAAAGAACCGTTATATTTTTATACTTGTTCGAAATGTTTATACAATTGTATCCAACCCCTTTAAATAATTGTATCTTTACTGGGCAACAATTGGTATCAGAGTTCACTGATAAATTTACAATCAGAATTGATCTAAATATGTCTCTAAACAAGTATGAAAGTATTAAAATCCTCATTCTGAAAAAGACTAAATATCCTACATGGAAGGTGAAGATGCTCATGCACCTGGAGGCTACAGATCCAGACTATCTTGACGTAATTAATGATGGACCCTACATGCCAATAAAACTAGTGCCTGCAACTCCTACTGTTGCTGAACACTATCAGTTGAAGGAGAAGAGTGTGTGGACACCAGAAGAGAAAGTAGATGTGCTGAAAGATGCAAAGGTAAGAAACATTTTGCATAACAGTCTTGATTCTGTGATGTCAAACAAGGTAATAGCCTACAAGACTGCCAAGGAGATCTGGGATGTCCTTGAAACTCAATGGCAAGGAACCATGGCCATCAAGAAGAACAGAAGGGCTATTCTGATTCAAGAATATGAACACTTTGAGGCCAATCCTGATGAAAGTCTCACCGACATCTATGATAGATTTCTCACCCTGCTCAATAATCTGTCTTTGGTGGGAAAGGTGTATGATTGAGAGGATTCAAACACTAAGTTCTTGAGAGCCTTCAATTATATGACATCAGTATGATTTGGAAATAATCACTCTGGATGAAGTCTATGGCATGCTGAGAACTCATGACTTGGAAGTCCAACAAAGGAAGGAGAGGAAAAGCAACAAAGGAAAATCAGTTGCTTTGAAAGTGAACGCTAAAGCTTCAAAAGAAAGGTTTGTTGAAGTTGCAAGGAAAAAGAACAATCTTCCAGAATCAGATACTGATGATTCATCATCAAATCCTGATGATGATACTTATTCTGAAACTGATGAGAACGTGACAGATTCCGATGTCATGCAAATGGCTGCATTGCTGGTTAAGGGTGTAACACCCCCAGATCCGGGGTCGAGGATCCGGGTCGTCACGGTCTTTCTTTCCACAATATCACTTCACTTAATTAATAATACTAACCTTATGCTGTGACCCCACACTAACACACACCACAACCCGTTATAGTCTCAGAGATGAAATTTAAATAAGTACAAGTCTTTGAATCCATAATTTAAAAGTTATTACAACCCAAAATGATTACTTGATAAATTTACAGTTAATTGCCATTATCTGCCACAAGTTATAATTATACATAATTGATTCTCAAAAGTAGATGGTCTGATCTACAATAGATCTACCTCTGCAGCTATAGCAGCTACAACATCAACGGGAAGACGCGGAACGCTTCCCACGCGCTTGCGCTGGGTCTGCTGGAGTCTGGCCATCTTTCCTAACTGTTGTTGTGTGATGAAGAAATAAAGCAAGGGTGAGCAGCAAGCCCACCAAAATAATATGTATAATGATTTACAATATATGAGCCTACTCATAATACTCATGAAAGTCTTGGTCAAAAGAAATGAACCAAGTTGATATCTTAATGCGATGAAGTCGCAAAATATTCAGTATATATATATATATATACATATATACTTTTCAAAATCTTGGAAGTCCTCTTCCATGCATAATATACACAAAATCCCAGTGTATAACTGTATATATAAAAAAATATCGTTGCAAGGTGATCTCATATATCTAACCTTGTCTCAACGTTTTTCTGAAAATCTTTGTCATTCATAAGACAATTATTAATTAGATATAAGTTTAAAAGATGAGGTTACCAAATACCCCAATATACTTATATATTTCCCAATACTACTTGAACTACCACCGTTCAAGTTATAACCAGTTTCAAAAGTTCATCCCACTGATGAGACCACAAGATAAGACTTGAATAGATTCAATCTTTGAAATATTATTGAATGAAAAAGTTATGAGATACTTTATTTAGTCCCGATATATATATATCCACATATATATATATCCACATATATATATCTCTAAAACATTTCCTGGAACCTCTGTTATGTAAAGTATGAACAGAGTTGCAATATCCAATGAATTTGGAAGGAAAAGAAAACCTTTGGCATAAACCAGATATCTTGCTGATCAGGCAAAGATACCCATAAGTAACCTTTTCTACTAGTAGATGGACGAATTCCCCACTGGTCATCACCCTGGTCATAATTAGGACCTTATGCTGGACTGCCACTCAGCCACTTATGTATTTGATGGACTCCCACTGAGCCACTTACACTATCATGGACGCCCACTGAGCCCATGTTGCTTATGCCGACTCAATAGATGGACTTACTTCCCGAACGTTGGGTAAGTAATCAATTCATTTACCAAAACTGCAACCTTGTTGCGAATATAAAATACACCACAGAGCCGGATCCCTCAGGTTTTAAGCGAGTATTTAACTCCCCTTAAAAAGGAAGATCTTAAATATAAAAATGAGTTTTGGGATCCACTCTAACTTTTAAAAATCATTTTGAAGACTCGAAAACACTTTAAAGAGTGTTTGGAGTAAAGCTGATTTAATGAAGTAAATCAGTCCCCAGAATATTTAGAAAATGACTGAATATTATTATTTAAATAATATTCCCATAAAGAATAATCTTTTATAAAAATAATTGAAGTAGAAGTTTTAAAACTTATACTTGAAACTAGTATTAAATAACCAAAGATATACTTATATGAAAGTATTATCTTTATTTGAATAATCGAAAATAAGTTTGATTATTGACACCTTATTCTTTAATAAAATAAAGAATATATATCAGCAAATAATCGGAGTCATAGATCCTCAAATGAATATTCAAATAATATTCATTAATTAATATAAACTGAGTCATAAGCCCTCGAATGAATATTCAAATAATATTCAGATAAATAAATAAAAGGAGTCATAAGTCCTCGAATGAATATTCAAATAATATTCAATAAATAATATAAAAGAGTCATAAGCCCTCGAATGAATATTCAAATAATATTCAGATAAATAAATAAAAGGAGTCATACGCCTTCGAATAATATTCAAAATAATATTCAGATAAATAAATAAAAGGAGTCATAAGTCCTCGAATAAATATTCAAAATAATATTCATTTAACATAAAGGAGTCATACATCCTCAAATGAATATCCAAGTAATATTCAATAAATAATATAAAGTTAAAGTTATCGAATAAACCTTATTCGATTAATAGTTTTAAAAACTATATCCACATATATATATATAAATAAATATATATATATATATATATAATATACTCGGGAACATCGACTCCCGGTTTAGAAATATGTTCACCTTTTATCCCCTATACTAAGGGTATACGCAACTACTTGCTTATTTCTAGCATAGGTATTATGCAACTATAAGCATTGAAATCAACAGATAGATAACCAGATTACGAAACAGACATGCATATATACCATATTAGCATGCTCCAATATATCGCAAAATTTGCTAATAACAATCATGCAATATCACAAGATAATGCATATACAAGTGTATACATCACAACAACAGTATAACGGATAGAATACTTGCCTGAGCGACTGGGGGTTACGAATGGCTCGGGACGAGTCTGGTAACCTATAAGCAACAAGTAAGTTGGAATTAAACCAAAGTCACTTGTAAATCTATACTTTAACTAACTTAGACTCTAACGCTCGTTTTGCGCTCACTGATTCGCTTAAGTCACTCGGGTACCCTCGGCTCCACCATTTTTAATAATTTAACCTTTACGAGTTTTAAGGCGATTCCTTCGCGAGTGTCTTCCCAACTGCCTAACACACTTACCATAAATGTTTCATACATTAATTAACCCTTTATGGTATTTAACCTATGTTTCAAAGTAAGGCGAGGGGAAAAGTTTCGTTCGCGAAACGCCGTTACTTAAAACGGTCGTTTCTCCTAAACCGTGCATCGGAATCGAACGAACTACATATCAAAACGAAGCTCGTAACATGAGCTATCTAAACATGGCAGTGGTCACAATCTAGCAGGGGGTTCTCGGGTCCTAATGTTATGCATAAAAACAGTCCAAAGAAAATCGGACGTTACGACGGCTAGGTTTACGCGATTACCAATGTTTAAACCATTCAAACCCATTCCAAATCAACCTCAAATTCAACCTCAAATCCATCATACAACAAACATCCATCCTTATCACATCATAACAACCCCAACAAATCCACATTAACCATTTATACTTATTCCTCACATGAACTAAAAGCTTTACTTAGGTTCTTTAACTAATTACCAAGATTTACAACTCCAACAATGCAACAAAACCAACTAATCTCTACAAACTCAACCAAACTTCAACCATTCAAGCATCATGCTTCACATATGCTATATCAAACACATTCAATCCTAATTACTCAAAACTAAAGCTAGGGTTTGTAGTTTATACCTTCCTTGGAGAGTGGAGAATCAAGAGAATGGCTTGGAATCACCTTTAAAGCCCTTATCCAAGCTTATTCTAAACAAAACTTCAAGAACACAAATTTTAGTTCTTGAAAACACTATTCACCATCTTCTTTCATGATTTATAGAAAAAGATTGGCTTGGAATTAGAAGCTTAAACTTATAGGAAGTATGTAACTATCCATGGGGAAGCTTAGATAATTACCTTGCTAAATAGTAAGTGGAAGAGCTTGGACTTTCATTTTTTAAGAAAACCACCCGAGAGCTTCATGAACAAGCCTTGGTTGCTTTTGATTTTTGATGAAAATGGTTTTTTCTTGGCTTGGTTGCTTGGTTTTTGTGCTTGCTTTAGTCAATTACCTTCTTGCCCTTGAATTTGTGTGGCTCTCATTCAACCACACCTCCTTCCTTCCCATGTCATGCTTATATCATCCTCATGATGTCATCCTCCCTTCCTTGTCCTCTTTCTATTGGTTGGATGACATCATTCCCACTAATCCCTTTGATTAACTTCCTAATCGTTTGCCTAATGACCGCTGATCTGTTATACGGTTCGCTTAACTTTCGTTCTCGTTTATCGTTTGAAGGATCATACCCGGGATCTTATTACTTAGGTTCCCTTAACCTTTCTCAATACATTATATTCCTTTTTATGATCCTCCATTATAATCCTTTAATTTAAATCCTTTTTATCCTGTTACCTTATACTCAATTCTCTCCGTATCTTGTGGATTTCCGGGAAAAACCAAAGTGTTCGGAATTGGATTCTGACGATCTTTACATACACTTATATACTTCATAGAGTACTAATAATATCCCAGAATATCCATAACAGAACCCCTACATAGTGTGGCATGAAAAGTTTTCTCATTCAGCAAAAACACTATTCATAAGGGTTTCAAAATTTTCCAAAAATTGGGGTTATTACAAAGGGCTTCAAAAGGATGTAATTCAAGAAGTCTCAAAAGAATAGAAGCTTCAAGAAGAAGTTCACTGAAGGCGAAAGGAAGTCAACTGGAGGAAGAGATGGAAAGGACTCTAAAGATGGAAAAGTAGACAGGTCGAAAATCAAGTGCTACAACTGTGATGAACCTGGTCACTTTGCTATAGAGTGCAAGAAGACAAAGCATGATAAAGGGAAGAACAAATCCCTGATTACATTAAGCAAGATTTGGATGGACTCCTTTGATTCTGAAAATGAAGATACAGGCTATGCACTGATGGCTAGCTTTGATGATCCTGCTTCCTCTGATTCTAAGGTATCAACTCCTTTCGTCTCTTTTGATACTGAAGATATATCTGAACTGAAATTTATTTTTAAGTCTCTCCATGGAAATTTTAAAAATAAGATTCTAGAGAACAATAGACTGTTAACTGAAAATGAAATGTTAAAGTCTAGGAATGATCAGTTGGAGTCTGACTTAGTAAATCAGATTGAAATTCAGAAAGAATATGAGAAAGCTAAACATACAGCAAAAGTACTGGAAGCTAAGTACAGTATTTTATAAAATGAATTAGAAAATGAGAGGAAAACTCTTAATGCCAGGACTGTTTCAGGAAAAAAGGTTCATGAGATGATCTCTAAGAAAAACTGGAAAGAATGTCTTGGTTATGTAAATGGAATTAAAGATGTTGACACTGAGAATAAGACTACCCTTAAGACTCCTGTTAATTTTATCTCTTTAGAAGCTAATGAACCCAAATCCATCTATGAAAAGGGTTCAATATCAGCATCCCAAGAAAAATCAGTAAGTGATAAACCTCAAAGAAAAGAAAATAAGGAAACCATTAAGACTGTTAAGAAAGAAAAGAACATAGGACTTTTGTCTAAAAGACAATTAAAAAAGAAATTATCTGAGGTTACTGAAAAACCTCAAGTAAAAAGTCCTAAAAGAAATAGAAATGGGAAGCAAGGTATTTTTAAGGATTCTAATTATAAGTTTGTTCCCAATCCTCCTAGAAAAACTTGTTTTAACTGTGGTAATACTAATCATCTTGCTATTGATTGCAGAAGGAGTAAGAAAATTAAAACTGCTATTCCTGAGTCTGATGTTAGGGGTAGATCAGTATTTTATAAACCACAAAATCCTTGTTTTCATTGTGGTAGTAGTTGGAATTTGATTTATACTTGTAGTTCCTATCATAAGCTGTATCACAACTATTATGAACCTTTGCCTAAATTTAATAAAATTTCTTGTGTGCTCAATTCTTCTAGTTCTACTAAAGTTGCTTCTGACAAGACAAATCCTGACAAAGGAAAAACTGTCAGAAGTATTTATGACTCACAAAGGCTTAAGTTGTCCAAAAAGAGGGCCCGACAAGTGTGGGTCCTTAAAAATCCTTCTAATTAATTAATCTTCTGACTGCAGGGTAACAAGAAAAATACTCTTGTCTTGGATAATAGATGTTCAGGACACATGACTGGAAATAAATCCCTGCTGTAAGAATTTGAGAAGAAGGTTGTCCCAGATGTATCTTATGGAGATGGAAATGTAGGACACACTTTAGGATATGCCATATGGCAACTTGATAATTGGAAAGGTGGCAATAGAGAATGTAGCTCTGGTGGAAGGACTGAAGCACAATCTTCTCAACATCAGTGAAATCACTGACAGAGGTTATCATGTGGTATTTTATGACTCACACTATGAAGTTATTCATAACAAGTCAAAGAAAATTTTCTTGATATGATATAGACATGGCAACATATATGAAGCAAGGATGCATGAAAGTCTTAAAAAAGAAGCTACTTGCCTTATCTCAAAGGCATCAGTAGATGAGAGCTAGAAATGACACAAGAAGCTCTCACATCTCAACTTCAATTTAATCAATGAACTTGCCAAGAAGGAGCTGGTAAGAGGATTACCAAATATGTTATACTCATCTGATGGTCTTTTTGATGCTTGCCAAAAGTCCAAACAAAGAAGAGTATCTTTTAAAAGTAGAACATAATTCTCTTTTACTGAGCCATATCACATGCTACACTTGGATCTCTTTGGACCAGTGAACATAATATCCATCAACAAGAAAAGGTACATACTTGTAATTGTTGATGATTTCACTAGATATACTTGGGTTTATTTTCTACACAGGAAGGATGAAACTCCAGAAATTCTTCTGGATCACATAAGGCAAATTGAAAATGGATCCACCAACAAAGTGAAAATTCTGAGAAGTGATAATGGCACTGAGTTCAAGAACTCAAAAATGGAGGAAGTCTGCAAGTAAAAAGGCATAGAACAACAATTCTCAGCTCCTGGTACACCTCAACAAAATGGTGTTGTTGAGAGGAAGAACAGAACCTTGATTGAAGCTGGCACGACTCTGCTGGAAGAAGCAAAACTACCCACTTACTTCTGGGCTGAAGCAGTAAACACAGCATGTTATACTCAGAATATCACACTGATAAACAGGACATGGTGTTACTCCTTATCAGATGCTGAAAGAAAAGAAGGCTAGTCTCAAACATCTTCAAGTATTTGGATGTAAGTGCTTTATTTTGAGAACTCATACTGATCAGCTAGGAAAATTTGAATCAAAAGCTGATGAAGGAATCTTTGTTGGATACTCACCATCAAGAGCATACAGAGTTTTCAATCTGAGAACAAATACTGTAGTTATCTCCATAAATGTATCTTTTGATGATAAGAAGATTCCTGGTTTTGAAGAAGACACTCATGAAAGTCTAATCTTTGCAAATGAAAATGCACTGTTGGAATCTGGATCAAACTCTAATGAACTGTTAAATCCTGATGATCCAAATCCTGATACTCCTTCAGATTCTGACGATAATCATTATACTAATGAACCTGCACACGTTGAGGGGGAGCAACAACAAGTTTCAGCTGAAGAATCAACTCGAGATTCTTCTCAATCTGGTCATTCAGAATCCAATGCTGATTCAATATCAGATGGACATAATTCAAGTCCCAAAACTTCATAAGGAGATAACAACACAGATTCAGGGGGAGCCTCGAATGCATTTGATGAGGTATACAATTCAGAGGGAGCATCTAGCTCTAGAAGGACACTTCCCAGTGTCAGAAAATGGAATAAAGATCACACTCCTGATCTGATCATTGGAAATCATGATAAAGGTGTAAAGAAAAGGAGTGCAACTCAAAATGAATGTTTATATCACAATCTACTTTCAAAAGAAGAGCCAAAGAAAGTAGATTAATCCACTCAAGGATGCAGATTGGGTCATGGCTATGCAAGAAGAGTTGAATGAGTTGGAAAGAAATGAAGTGTGGAAGCTGGTGCCTAGACCGAAAAACAGGTCAATTGTAGGCACAAAGTGGGTCTTCAGAAATAAGACTGATTCTGATGGAACAATTATCAGAAACAAGGAAAGATTGGTGGCTAAAGGATATTCTCAATAGGAAGGTATTGACTATGATGAAACATTTTCTTTGTTGCTAGGATGGAAGCTATCAAAATTTTCTTGGCATATGCTGCACACAAGAAATTTAAAGTCTTTCAGATGGATGTCAAGAGTGCATTTCTCAATGGAGAACTTGAAGAGGAAGTCTATGTTGAACAACCACCAGTTTTTGTGGATCCTAAACATCATGATTATGTTTACAGACTTGACAAAGCACTCTATGGACTATAGCAAGCACCTAAGGCATGGTATGAGACTCTTTCGCAGTTTCTGCTGGAAAGTGGATTCAAAAGAGGTACAATAGATAAAACTTTATTTTATCTGAATCAAGGTAAAGATGTGCTTTTAGTTCAAATTTATGTGGATGATATCATTTTTGGATCAACTAATCAAAAACTGTGTTATAAGTTCTCAAAGTTGATTCAATCAAGATATCAAATGAGCATGATGGGAGAGATGAGTTACTTCTTGGGATTGCAAATTAAACAGACTGATAATGGCATCTACATTAATCAGTCAAAGTACACAAATAATCTTCTGAAAAGGTTTAATATGCCAGATAGTGCAACAACAACCATTTCAATGGCAACTGCTACAAAGCTTGATCCTCATAAAGGTACAACAGTTGATGTCTCAAATTACAGAGGTATGATTGGTTCTCTTTTGTACCTAACGACTAGTAGGCCAGATATTATGTTTGCCACCTATCTATGTGCAAGATTTTAGGAAAATCCAACGGAGCCACATCTTATTGCAGTAAAAAGAATTTTCAGATACCTCAAGGGTAATGTATCACTTGGTCTCTGGTATGCAAGGGAAGATGATTTTGAATTATGTGGTTATTCAGACGCTGACTTTTCTGGCTTCAAAATAGACAGGAAGAGTACATCTGTTAGCTTTCAGTTTTTGGGAGGCCGATTAGTCTCATGGTTCAGTAAGAAGCAGAAATCTATTTCTACTTCAACTGCTGAGGCTGAATATATTGCAGCTCAGAGTTGTTGTGCCCAGTTGTTATGGATGAGAAATCAGCTCATGGACTATGGATTATCATTTTATAAAATTCCTATTTATTTTGATAATTAAAGTGATATTTCTATGACAGGAAACCCAGTGCAACACTCTCTTACTAAACATATCAGCATCAGATATCATTTTATAAGAGAGCATGTCATGGAAGGAACAATTGAGCTTCATTTTGTTCCTACCGATCAGCAGCTGGCTGATATCTTCACGAAGCCATTACCTAAAAAGCAAAATTTACAAAGCTTGTCAATGAACTTGGTATGGTTAGTTGGGACAGATAAATTCTTTTAATTTTATATTTGATCAAATCCTGACGTATATTGATCAAATCCTAATATGTCCTAAATGTTGTTCAAGATATTAAACTGGGAATATTTGATGTAATTTATTATATGCATGATAAATTAAGTGAATTTATTTGCTAAATGTGCCTGTATGAATATATATCATTGTCATCATTTCAAATCGGTATAGGGAGACGCGCCTTAATAAGACAACTTTTGGTTAAATCATTAAGTTAACTCTACACTTACTAATCAATCAGTCTCCTAGTTCCTTGATATTCCCTTGGTTATTTAAACTTTCATTCTCATTCAGTCCGGTCATCTTTTCCTGAACACAAAACACTCTCCTCACTTGTATTTCTCATATCTCTTTTTTCTCAAATGATGGCGCATTTCAACTGGTTTTACAACCATTTCACTAATATTGTGTCTATCTTTCATGATGGAATACAAAATCCGTACCTCATCAATGCCATCTCAAACGACATTTGGATTCAACTTTCAGAAGTCATCAAAAATGAACTTCTGGGATTCCAAAAAGATCCTCACCTCTACACTCTTCGACAGCAAGAGAGAGTCATTCGTCTTGCTGTTCTCTTTGTTTAAAGCAGGAAGAAGCACCGAACATCCTCCGATCGTTTCTCTTCGCCATCAGCTTTATCAGGATTCTTAGACCAAGGTTGTTGATGTTCTTCTATTTAGACTAGGATTTTCTTGTAATCATCTTTTGCATGTAATAAAAATTCATGAAATGTACTCTCTTGAATTATTAATGAAATTTTGTTTATTTTGCTTACAAGACCTAATCTATGATCTTCAGTTGTGTATGCATGTCTTGTTCTTAATTATAGCCTGCTAATCTCTATATCACACTATTAACATCTATCTTTTGATGATTCTTGAGATTAAAATTATGGTTTTCTAATAAGTTTGAGTTGTTTTGACAAACACTGATGAATTTGAATCGATAAATCATGACGATGTGAAATCCTGACAGATAAGAGGTACCAAATATTGATGACAAATCGGCTTATTTTAATTTAGAATATTATTGAAAAATGATTTCTGAATTGTTTAATGCTGAAAAAGTGATTGTCTTCTTAATTATTGTTTAAAAGTGGATAAACTGTTGAACAAAGTCACACGGCGATTTACTACAAGAGTAGTGTGTTCTTAGTTGCTGATTATGCACATTACTCCACTTTCCACTCCAATTTTTCAGTAATTATCCTCTATCAGAAGTCTAATTAACCAAGCTTCCTTCTCCAAGTGTGTTACATACAACTAAGCTTTGCAAACTTCTTTTTGCACAAGAACCTCCGTGACACATATTATCATACATACAGCCTCGCTATTCACATCTAACGAACATCTTTTCTCAACACCTACAAATATCATGTCATCTTCTGAGCTTTTACCCCTCTTCAGTCAAACCACTATTATTCATGGCAACACTTTTGGAATCAACAACTACTTGGCTCCACTTACACATCAGTAGTTTCCTCAATCTTTTCATGATATACAAGATTTCTTACTCCAATGTCCAATTGGATATGCTCTCACAAATCCTACTAAGGTATCATACAAGGCTGTAATGCAGGTATGGGATACAGCTCTAGTTAATGCAACAAATACTGGTTTCTCTTTTGAATTTGAGGGACACAGGTATGAGGTTGATGCTGATGTTCTTGTTCAAGCATTGAGATTGCCTTCCTTTGATGGTGCTCCTGACAATTATACAACTGAGCGGCTGTTTGATATGCTCAGAACTCTGAACTGCAAAGGTGACATCACAACAATTGGGAAATTGACAAGAACAAAGTTAAAGAGAGAATGTAATTTCTTCTTTGATTGGATCAACATATGTTTCTTGAATAAGACAAAAAATTTTGAGGGTCTTCCCTCCACTTCTTTGAAAATTTGGTATTCTCTTCTCTATTTTGGTAATTTTGACTATGGTAACATAATTCTTCAATTCATAATTGCTAGGAGAACATATGCATCAGGTATCATAGGGTATACTAGATTTCTTCAACTGATTTTTAATTTTCTATGCCCTAATGTTGAATTTGATAATGATGAATTGATTCATGTATTTCAAATTTTTGAGAAGGCTATTACAGATCATATCAAAAGAGATGAAAAGAATAAGTTTTCAGGACTTCCCTTCCTGCCTCAGGAGGTCAGGCAATTTCTATTGAGAAATAGACCTACTCCTTCACAAGTGCCTACAAATCCTGATGCTGGCATCTCTGTTAAATTTCCTGATGCCGTGGAACAAGACACTACCCATCTTGTTTCTAACCCAAGCCTTCCTTCTACCAAACAGAACTCCATTCCAGCTCCTAAATTAGCCTTCTCTGATATCTCCCAAAAGACATCAATTGTACAAAAGAAAAGGCTGGTTAATAAATCTGTTCAATCTAAATAGAGAGATCAAAAGGCCTCACTGAGTGAGAGTGAGAAGAGAGAAGAATGCTTTACAGTTCGGAAAAAAAGGCTGATCATGCAAGATGATTCTAACTCTGATGATCAGATGCCCACTAGGCCAAGAATGAAGACAAAAAAATCAATAGTTTCAATTCCTGATGACTCTGTTGACACAACTGGAACTAAGGAGCCAACTACTGATGCTAGTGCTCTGATCAAAAAGGTTCCAGTGAACAAAGAAACTACTGAGCCCACAACACTACCAAGAGTATGCAGAAAAGAAAAGCTAAAGATGTGGTTAGGTACATCAGAAAGAAGAAAAAGACTTAGTCCTCTGCTATGGATGTCAATCCACAAGAACCTAAGTCTCAAAGGGACTTAGCTACTGAGGTACATCCAGTCCCACAAGAACCATCTTCTCAAAGGGAAGATGCAGACAAAGAGGCTGCACAAATAATTGTTGATTTTGCTCAAAAAAACAAGGCACATTAGGATGTATTATCAAAGGTGGATGCAGTTATTAATGATCTTATATTTGAGGAGAGTATGCAAGAACCTTCACCAATGATTGCTGAAGCATCTCATATTCCTCCGGCCCCACAAGAACCATCAGTTCAAAGTACTGATGATGGTCTAGTGCATTCTCCTGACAAATCAAATCTTGATACTACAACAAATCCTGATGCTGACCGACTTTTAATTCAAGCAGATCCTACTGATGATTCAATATTGCTGGCTAGTTTGTCAAAGCATCCTAATGCATTGTTTGTTCCTCCACTGTCATTATTGCCACTTGAGGTCTCACCTTCAGGAATTGCTTATTTTCCTCTGCTGTTCTCAATGTTTGTATGATTATAAATAGTCTCTTATTTGAGGTTACCTCTATTTATATGACAAGCATACTACTCCTCTCAGCCCTCTCTTATTTCTTAGCAAACTGTGTGATTGTGCCTTTCAGTGAGACTGTGTGAAAATACTATGTGAGAAAATCAAATTCTGAGTGGCAGTCTCCTGTACTAGCAAAAGGACAAGTAGTCTTGAGAAAAGATTTTTATAAGTTTTTCTTTGCTTATAAACTTTCTTATGTGAGAAACATATTACTCTTCAAAGTAATATATTTTGTGAGAAGTGATGAGATCACTTGAAAAGAAAAGAGAGATTTAGGTGTTACATTGTTTTCTATTTCAGGATCTCATCAGAAATAAATAATTATTGCTAAGGATCCTCTTAAAGGCAAAGCAATTCTACCAAGCTCTGCAAATTCTTCTGAGGGTCTTTCTTGCTCTGATTCTGATGAAGAAAGTGATCCTGATGATCCTGACACAGCTCGGCTGAAGACTGCTATTGATGTATCTAAGAAGTCCAATGTTGGTTCTTCACATTTCAATGCTGATCCCTCTTATTACAATGCTGATGCTGAGCATTCTCGAAAGGTTGAATGGGATTTTACATGGAGAGATTAACATACTTCTATCTCCTCAACTGTTGGTATGCAACATGTCCACAGAGCATATGATGGACTTCAAAATCCTGACCTCAAATTGCATCTCAAGGCCTCTACCATCTCTGTGAAAGGAGTTCTCTCTAAACTTGCTGATATGAAGACATCTCATGCTAACTTACAGAACAAGATTGATGCATTTATGATTAATCCAGTTATTTCAGCTGAACTCATAAGTGTGAAGAAAGTTGTTAGAGCCGTGGTTCAATCTTAACAATGCATGGATACTCGATTTTCTTCCTTGGAAGATAAAGTGTCTTCAATGGTTGAAAAACTGGATGCTATATTTTCTCTTCTTTCAGGTACTGATGCCAAAAAGGGGGAGAAGATAGCTATCACAAAATATACACCTGACTCCATTCAGTTGAAAGATAAAAATACTGATGATGATGGTGATAATAATCCAGTTGCTAATGTTCAAATTGCTCATATTACTCAACAACCTCAACATTCTAGAAAATCTGGTTCAGGTAAAGGAAAGTCTACTAGTGCTCATGAAGTTAAGCACAAGACTAATGTTGATGCTCCTAAAACTGGTGATGTTACAATCTCTAACATAGCAGATGCTAAAGGATTATTCTTTCCTTACAGACACAAGGAAATAGGTGAAGAGATTTTTCTATACTACAAGGATAAGAGATTTGAGCAAAAGAATGCCAGAAGTGCTCTTGGGTTGATAACTGAAGAATTTCCTGATCTAACAACTAAAGAAGCAGTTATACAACAGAAGGAGTTATTGGCTCGAATTGAAGCTGAAGCTAACACCTTTAAAGGAAGAGGGAAAAGAGGTGGAAGAACTACAAGAGCCAGAGGAAGAAGAGGAAGAGGAAGAATTTCTAATTCAAGTCGAGGTTCGGTAATTGATTCTGCATTTCTAAATGTTCCATTCAGAGAAGGTTTTGTTCCTGTACAAGGAAATGATGTAAAAGAAGAAGCTGAGGATACTGAAGAATTGATTGTCCCCAAAAAGAAGAAATCAACCGCTGACATTGCTCAAGTTGATGTAACTAATGCAGATGTGTCTCTTGAAGCAGACACAAATCCTGAGAAAAGGGCAGCCTGATGTTGTAAATCTGAAAGTTGACTTTGATACTGATGAAAAGGTGATCAAAGTATTGGATGAATCAGTTCTTAATACAACAGTTGTTTCTCATAATTCAGAGGTTGATGAACAAGAAAGAACTGATAGAAGGAGAGCTGATCAAGCATGTAATGTCTATGTGCAAAGAATTCTAAATTCAAGGAGAGAGCTATGGCAGAAATCAAAAGGGAAGATTCATAATTTATCTACGGGGTATGCTTCTCTCAGCAAGAAGGATAAAAGATGGAAAAACATCTATTCATTCAGTTATCTTAGAGTATTCAAGCATATTGAATTTGTGTCAGCAGGACTTAGGGATTCTATTTCAGAACATGAGGATATTGATAAGCCCATCAAGAAACCTTCTTGGGTGGAACATAATAAAAAGCTAAAGCTTATCAAAACTCGTACTAGAGGAGGTATTGGTCATTCTGGAATGGAGACTCTGAGATCTAATTTACTTAACACAGATACTCTGACTGACAATCTTGGAGAGAGAATAACTCTTTCACATCTTGAGAAAGTTGAAGCTCTGAAGATTGTATATAGAAAGATAAATGATAATGATGTCAGAGAGGAGATTATGTACTTCTTGAGAGATGGTAAAGTGAAAAGCTTTACATTGTAGCAACTCTTGATGAAGACTGTGTCAGAGTTGAAATATATTCACTATCTTCTTTGAGTTGAGGACAATGTCACCAGAAACTGGTCTTCTATGATACTTGAGAGTATTAGAAGAGTCATGAGCAAAGAAGACAATTACAATGGTGAGTATGTTCCTATGTACATAACTTACACTGATCAAGAAATGAAGATGGAAAAGGGAGCTATGGTTCTGAAAGTTTTTCTCAATAATTCTCAATTATCTTTAAGCCATGATCATGAAGATGTTAGCTTAAGCTTTATGTTAATTGGTGATCTTGAAATAACTAAGAATTCAATTTCTAAATTAAGATCATCCATTTATCAGCTTGGGGAAGATACTGAAGAGAAGAGAGAGTTGAAGAAAAAGCTTGTCAAAGTCCTTCAAGACAAGGTGGAAGAAAGGTTAAACAAATTTCTAGATATAACTGTTAGTTATCTTAGGATACTGAAGTAAACCTTATTCCTTGTACATTTTGTAAATTAGTTTTGGCATCATTGAGAATGGAATTTGTACTTCATTACATTAAGCATAAATTGGGGGAGATTGTTATGTGTTGATTCTCAATGATCAGGAGAAGCTCAGGATCTGGTTGTTTTGGATGTCATCAGGATTTGATGTGCCATCAGGATTTGATGCATCATCAGTATCTACAGAACATCAGTATCTGAAGATAGTCTGTTGTGAAGATTAAGTCCGTTCCTTATTTTGAGGGATGGATATATATTCAGTTAGAGATATGTATCATTTTCTGTTAGTAATTGATAATGCATATCCTAGACTGATTTGTAGCAGCTGTGTATTATATAAACACAGTTTAGGTCATCACATAGTGATTAACTCGAGCATTGTATGACCTAGCAGCTCTCAAGAACATCAATATTTCTTGAGAGAGTTTGTAACAGTTTTTATCAGAAATATAAAGAACTGTTATATTTGTATACTTGTTTGAAATGTTTATACAATTGTATCCAACCCCCCTTAAACAATTGTATCTTTACTGGGCAACAGACTGCTTCCTTCGAAATGAGAAACTCCTTGAGAACTCTGTTATTGATTTGTGATGAATGTCAGCTTTCTCCCAAACTTCGAAACTTGAAATCCCGGAACCTTTTTCAATGCCTCAACCTAGCCGTTAAAAGAATACAACCACGTAGTTCAGTTTTATCCAAAAATAGAATGCCTCGGTTAATGTTGTTTATGTTAATATTTAGAACCGCTATATAGTTACTTGCTGAGCATTTTTGTTTATTCTTTTGCTTTGATCTAACCATGGCAGTTAAGCAAGAAGATGTCCAGACTAAGGCGCATCGCTCGCAAGAGTGTACCTGGCGGTCCCTACCGTGTTGAGGGATTTCAGATGCCATATCAGGTATTTGTTGTGTGAGCAAGCGATTGTGGGAAGTGTAATAGTTGAATCAGATACTTTTGGGTTATCTGTATATTTCAAGTCGGGATCGAATAAGTTGAACTTAATTATATTTTGGGTTGTAATATTTATATTCTGGTTGGTAAATTGTAATCTTGTCTCATACTCTATCCTATTTAGATCCTATTAGTATCGGGGTTTATTATTTTTCTACTATTATGGTATTAGTATATTGGTATGTGGGTCCTCATTTCCTAACCCCGAGATTGAGGGCGTCACAAGTTGTATCAGAGCTATAAGATCTACTCCTTGAGACAAGTTAGGATAAAAGGGTATTTGGGTAATTAATATTGTGAGAGTGTTCGACTCACATAGAGTTGAGTTAGACTATTAGGTATAGTATGAGTTGAATAAATAGGTTGAGGTGATAGATAGAGTTGGGGCATTGATTCAGTTGGAGGTTTTATTTAACCCTAATGCTGTTTTCTTGGCTATTGTTTTATGTTTCATCTCAGGACCCTAGTAGTGGTAGTGATGCTGATTTTAAGGATAGTTTGTTGCCTGGTTCCCCAGTGGACTCTATTCCACCCCCATCAGTGGAGCCCCTGTATATTCGTTCAGACCCTGAGGAGGATCCATCTGAGAGCAGTGAGCCCCTATGCATGTTTCCCCCCTTAGATCAGTTCCATAGACCTCGGCCCCTAAGCGAGAGCCTGCTATACATGTGCATGTCCATGTTAGTGGCAAGTAAGCTCAAGACAGAGACTTTGTGTACTCTCATATCCCTGAGTTGGGAGCATTGGTAGATAGGCTGGCTTGTGAGTCTAGGCAGCAGACGTTAGTGCTGGAGAACGAGTGGAGAGTATGTATTGAAATGGTGGAGCAGGTTGCCCATAGGCTGTTGGCTGAGGGACCATCTTCCAGTGGTGTTGATGCCGAGGCCCGGAGGTTTCATAAGAATATTCGTTGGATGTTGTCAATGTTAAGGGAGATTCTTGATTTTGATTGTTAGATTGTGAGATCAGGCGGGACATCTGGTGGAGCCCGTAGTTGTTATGGTTGTTGTTTCTTTTCAGTGCTGGTAGGCTTTGGGATACTTGGTCAGATGTAACACCCCCAAATCCGGGGTCGGGGATCCGGGTTGTCACGAGTTCCATTTCCCTTAATAACACTTAATCTTAATAAACAACCAACTACTGTGTACTATGATCCCACAATATACACACACACCACAAGTTATAGTCTCAGAGATGAATAACAAAAAAATAACACAAGTCATCTTATTCCACAATTATAAGCCATTACACCTCAAAAGGGGTTTCTGAATAAATTTACATATTCTTTTCCATTATTACAATTCATAATTATACATAAGTTTGATACATTAACAGTTGAAAACCTGGCCTATTAGTAGTTCCTACCTCAGCTATACAGCGTCATCAACGCCTACAGGAAACTGCGGAATGTTTCCTATCCACTTGTAAATTGGGAGCTTAATCCTGTTAATTCTGTCTATCTGTTGTTGGGTGATGAAAGAAGAAATCAAGGGTGAGCAACAAGCCCACCAAAATAATATGTATAATGCTTAACAATATTTGAGCATTCTCATCATAATACTCATGAAAGTCTTGGTCAAGAAGAAATGAACCAAGTTGATATCTTAACGCGACCAAGTCACAAAATATTCAGTATATATGTATATATACTTTTCAAAATCTTGGAAATCCTCTTCCATGAATATTATACATAGAGTTCCAGTTTATAACTGTATAAAAATATCGTTGCAAGGTGATCTCATATATCTAACCTTATCTCCTTATTTTTCTGAAAATCTTTGTCATGCATAAGATAATCATTTACTAGATATAAGTTTAAAAGATGAAGTTACAAGATACTCCAATATACTTATATCTTTTCCGAATACTACTTGAACTACCACCGTTCAAGTTATAATTAGTTTCAAAAGTTCATCACATAGATGAGACTACAAGATAAGACTTGAATAGATCCAATCTTTGAAATATCATTTAAAAGAAATGAAGTTATGAGATACTTCATTACGTCCCGCTATATATATCCATATATATCTCTCATACATTTCCTGAAAACCTCTGTCATGTAAAGTATGAACAGAGTTGTAATAACTAATGAATTTGGAAAGAAAAGAATTATGGCATAAACCCGATATCTTGCTGATCAGGCAAATATACCCATTAAGTAACCTTTTCTACTAGTAGATGGATGAATCCCCCACCGGTCATCACCCAGGCCGTATTAGGACCTTGTGCTGGACCGCCACCCGGCCTCTTACGCGTTGATGGACTCCACCCAGCCACTTACACTTTGATAGACCATACCCCGGCCTGTCGCTTATGCCGACTCAATTAGATGGACTTACTTCCCGAACGTTGGGAAAGTAATCAAATTCTTTTATCAAAACGGCAACCTCGTTGCGAACATAAAATACACCACAGAGCCAGATCCTTCAGATTTTTAAGCGAGTATTTAAATCCCCTTCGAAAGGAAGATCTTAAATTTGAAACGAGTTTTGGGATCCACTCTAACTTTTAATATCATTTTGAAGACTCAAAAACATTTTAAAGAATGTTTAGAGTATTGATGATTTAATAAAATAAATCCATCCCGATATATTAGGAAATATCTGAATATTATTATTTAAATAATATTCCTATAAGGATAATCTTTATAAATATATTTGAAGTAGAAGTTTTAAAACTCATACTTGAAATGAGTAATAGATAACAAAAGATATACTTATATGAAAGTACGATCTTTATTTGAATAATTGAAAATAGTTTGATTATTATTCAAAACTATCGAATATACCTTATCTGATTCATAGTTATAGAAACTATATATATAAATATATATATATATGTTATACTCGGGAACATCGACTCCCCGTTTAGAAAAATGTTCACCTTTGCGTCCCCTATACTAAGGGTATACGCAACTACTGCTTATCTGTAGCTTAGGTATTATGCAGTTTATAAGCATTTGAATTGATAATAGAATATCAAGATTTCACAACATGCATATATATACCATATCAACATGCTCCAATATATCACAAGATTTTCTAATAACAGTCATGCACTTATCTCAAGATAATGCATATACACATATACATCACAACAACAGTTATACGGGTTGAAAACTTGCCTGAGCGACTGGGGTTGGTAAAAGGCCTGGGATGAGTCTGATAACCTATAAACAACATATAAGTTGGAATTAAACCATGGTCGCTTAAGAAACTAGTCTTTAACCAATTAGACCCTAACGTTCGCTTTTGCGCTTAATGATTCACATAAGTCGCTCGAGTGTCCTCGGCTCCACCATTTTTAATAAATTAACCGTTACGAATTTTAAGACGACGCTTTCGCGAATACCCTACCAACTGACCCTTTAACCTTAAATAATTATTTCATACTCCAATTAGTCATTTAAAGACCTTAACCAAGGTTTCAAAGTAAGGCGAGGGGAAATGGTTCGTTCGGGAAACGTCGTTACTTAAAACGGTCGTTTCTCCTAAACCGTACATCGGATTCAAGCGAACCACATAACAAAACGAAGCTTACGACAAAATATAGCTAAACATGGCAAAGTGACAGATTCAAAAATTAGCTTTATGTCCCGAATACTAAGAACAAGCAGTTGTATAAAAATGGGCATTACAACGACTATGTTTACGCGATTACCAAGTTTTAAATCACTCCAAATCAATCAAAAACCAACTCACAACCAACATTTCAACCAAAATCCATCCAAACCTCACTACATCAGTCCCAAAATCTCAAGAGTTTCCAATTTATACTACACCAAACATGAACTACTAGCTATACTTAAGTTTATTAACCAATAACCAAGATTTACAACTCAAACTCATCACGAATCCAACCGAACTCTAAATATACATGAATCATGCTTCCCATGAACTATAATAATATAAAAAGCTCTAAATATTCAAAAGTCCTTGGTGAGTAGAAGTAACTAAGGAGCTTGAATCAACCCTTGAAAATCCTTACAAAAGCTATACCTAAACAAAAACACAAGATCAAAAATTCAAGTTCTTGAAAACACTATTCACTCTCTTCTTCAATGATTTATTGAAAGAGATTGTGAAGGAAATGGGATCTTAGATTCCTAGGATAGCCATATCTAAGTATAAGGGACCTTGGATAATTATCTTACCAACTAACAAGGCTTGGATCTTGGTTTTTGAAATTTTTCTTCTTGAAATGATGAAGAGGCCGAGACCTTCTCTCTTGGAAATGGAAAGTCAACTTCAAATTTTGTGTTATGATTTTCCTTGGCTAGGTTGATATCCTTTTGTTGTTAATTAGTTTTTACCATGGTAAAAAATACATGGCTCACAATCAACCAACCAATCCCTCTATTTGGCATGCTTATGTCACAATGCTTAAGTCATCTTGTTAACACATGTCATCTCCTTGTTGGTGTGATGACATCATCATCCACTAACTTTTTTGATTAACCCTTAATTACTTGGCTAATGACCGTTTATCTGTTATACGGTTCGCTTAACTTCCATTCTCGTTTATCGTTTGAGGGATCATATCTGGGACTTTATTACTGGGGTTCCCCTAAACCTTTCTCAATATTTTATAATCCTTTTATGATCCTCTTTTATAATCCTTGAATTTAAATCCTTTTAATCACATTACCTTATACTCAATTCCTTCGGTATCTGGTTGATTTTCGGGAAAAATCAAAGTGTTCGAATTTGAATTCCGACGACCTTTACATACACTCATTTACTTTATGGAATACTAATATGATCATAGAATTTCCATAACAGTACTCCTATATATTGTGGTCTAACAATTTTTCTTAATCAGTATCATCAGCAAAAGTTACTATTCATCCGTGTTCCAAAAATTTCCAAAAATTGGGGTTATTACATCAGATGCCTAGATCCCTTTTTCTTTTCATATTGTATTGTACTTCAGAACTTAGTATTGCTTGTAGTATTAGTAGCTAGGTAGAAGTTAGGGGTAGATAGGGGATATTTTCCAGTTTTTAATGTATTTAACCCTGCTATGTTATTGTACCTTATTCCCAGAACTTATTATACTTGAACTATTTATCTATGTATTTTGGTTATCTTGCAAGAAACTAAAGAATTCCATGAACTATCTATCTATGCATCTTGTTTCAATATTTCGAAATCTTAAGTTTCATAAACTGTTTTATATATCTTGTTTTCTAAGAAACCATATTCAAACATCTTTGTGATAATATACCTTATGTCATGTGAGAACCCTAACCCGTGAGTGAATTATAGAGTAATAGGATTGCATGAGCAACTGGGTAAAACCTAAAACCTGCAAAATTATTTCTAAAAGAATCTTTATTGTTATGTATGCCATGCTATCGTATTGCTAAATAATTGCTCATCGGGTTTATAAAATGGACACTTCACCAAATCACCAAGAAGAAGAAACTCAAACTCAAAACCAAGACACCCCTATGATAAACCGACTCTTCCAAATTTTGCAACAACCCCAGCCCCTAGAGTCGGGAATTTCAAACATTTTTAATCCGTTCATCCCCCAGAGTTTGTAGGTTTGTCAGACCCTATTAAAGCTCAGTCCTGGTTTAGAGAAATGGAGAAGGCCTTTGAGTTAGCGGAGGTTGAGGACGATAAGAAGGCGCAATATGCAAGTTCTTACCTTAAGGATGAAGCTAGTTAATGGTGGGAATCTATTAAAGCGTTGCTTGAAGGGGAAGCTATATCTTGGGAGAAGTTTACGGAGCTATTCTTGGAGAAGTATTTGCGAAGTTACATGCAAGACCAGTTGGAGATGAGGTTTTTGGATTTAAAGTAAGAGAATAAGACGGTAGCTGAATATGAAGTAAAGTTTTTAGAGTTAGCAAGGTTTGTACCCGAGTATGTGAATACCGAAGCAAAGAAAGCTAAAAGATTTCAACAAGGACTTAAGCCATGGATTCGTAGTCAAGTGGCTCTTCTTGAAATAAGGACTTACGCTTCTTTGGTACAAAAAGCAATGATCGTAGAAGGAGAAAGAGAAGCAACTAAAAGGGAAAGTGAAGGAAAGAAAAGAAAGTTTGAGGATTCAGAACAAGATCAAGGAAGTTCCAAGTTTAAAGGGAAGTTTGGAAGGAATGCTGGAAGTCAGAACCATAAATTTCAGAGGTTTAAGACCGGAAATGGGAATCAAAAGAATCATTTCAGAAAGTGGGACAGTCAAAAAAGGAGAGTGGACCCCAGATTAAGGAGTGCAAGACTTGCGTAAAAAGACACCCTGGGAGATGTAATAAGCTCAACATGACATGATTCAAGTGTAACCAGAAAGGACATTATTCAACTGAATGCACCAATGGTTCGGGAAAGCCTGAGATGACTTGTTTTAAGTGTGGAAAGGCTGTCCATATGGCGAGAATTGCAAGGAGCCTGTTCAGAAGGCAAATGTTCTTAGGATTGCTGGACCACCGCCTCCACCAGCACAAATAGTTCAACCAAGGGCGTGGACGTTTAATATGACGATGAAAGATGCAGTGCAAAAGGCGAATGTGGTAACAGGTACGCTTGCTATAAATTCCGTAGAAGTCAAAGTGTTAATGGATTCTGGAGCTACTAGATCATTTATTTCTGAAAGTGTTGTTGATAGACTAAAGTGTGTTGCGTACCCTTTAGAATCTAATTTGATTATAGAAGTAGCAAATCAAGAAAGAGTTACTGCCAATAGGATTTGTCCCAATTGTGATATCATTATAGAAGGTCGGCACTTTTCTGCGAACTTAATTCCGTTTAAGTTGTGAGAATTCGACATTATTCTCGTAATGGGTTGGTTAGCAAACCACGATGCGCAAATCGAGTGTAGAAATAAGAAAGTGAAATTGAGAACCAAGGATAGAGATGAAGTGATATTCAAAGGAAAGAGGCAAGATAAGAAGTTTCTAACGGTAATTTAGACAAGAAGATTGTTACAACAAGGATGTGAAGCTTATTTGGCTCATGTGAAGGATATAGGGAAGGAATCCTTAAAGATTGAGGATATTCCTGTGGTTAAAGAGTTTCTCGATGCGTTTCTCGATGAATTACCTGGACTACCTCCAGATCGAGAGTTTGATAGACTATTATTCACTATTCATTAGTTCAATCAAATCATAAGCTTCATCGTAGCTCCTAGCCCATAAGGCTCCACCTGATGATGCATCAAGCATGGGTCTAGACTGTGCTCCGAAGCCATTATAAAAGCAGTTAATAATCATCCATTCAGGCATCCCATGATGAGGACACTTTCGAAGCATCTCCTTATAACGATTCCAAGCTTCACATAAAGACTCTCCTGATTGCTGCACAAATTGAGTAAGAGCATTTTTGATTGCAGTTGTCTTCACCATAGGGAAGATGTTAGGGCTAAAACACGTGCTAATATTCACGCAAGTATACGTGATCATGAGCAATATAGAATTAATTCTAGTTCATTCCCATATGGACTGGTTTAAGTTAATTTTAATCAATGTACTTATGTAACAATGGCATGGTTATTATCCAATGCTAAGACGAATAACAAATTGAGGTTGTTTTAATTACGCTTGACTAAGAGATTATACTAAAGAATATTAACTAAGAGAATCAAAAGGGTTGAATACTATATGACACAAATATAGGATTCTAACTTCATTAAATACTTCATTCAATAGCCTTTTCGTTCTTAACCTTAGCATGTAATGATGACGACACTAATCATCTAACACGAAACTGATAAACGCCAACTTTCGTTGTACTGATACCATACTACCAGACATCCACAAAAGAGATAGAAGCTAAATAGACACTAATTATATTAGGACCCTATATATCTATAGAATTTGACAACATAATGGTTTAATGCACAAATTATCTAACGTGATTATATAGGACAAGTAAGATGGTTAAAATTACCTACGAATTATGCATAACAAATACATGAACTAATGCTAGCATGGCAAGTTCTAAACCCCTAAATTCAATTTCGCTTCATTAGAGATTAACACGCTATCTTATAAGTTCACGACGCTCATAAGAAGAATAAGCATAACCAATACTAGGATATCATACAATCACCACACATTAAGGCACCGAAACAAATTAACTAAAGAAATTCATAAATAAATCTGTTAGAACCCCACAATAACGATTAGCCCATAATCGGACTCATCATTAACATGGGTTCCGATGAAAGCATGGTATAATAAACGTAGTCTGTATACTAAATAAATAATAAACCAAGTACGAAACAGGAGTATAGGTTTACAAGTAAGAAAACTAGCATCCAAAGTTACAACTTAAAACAAAGAATCACAAGAATAAACTGGATCCTTTTCGCCTTGGTTTGAATTGTGCTCTACGGCCTTCTTACGCCTTCTCCTTAAGCTCTAGTACGTCTTGTTATGAAAAATGATCATAAGTTATGTTTATATAGTAGCCCATGTAGATTAGAAGTCTTTCGGATCAAAATCAGAGTAGGAACAGGATTCCTGGAATTCGACCCGACGCGGCCGCGCGCTTCATCAGCTTGGGTGCGCTGCACTTCTGTAATTTTGGCGCGGCCGCGCGCTACTATTGCACGAGCGCGCTGACTCTCTGGAGAAAATCCTAACTTCTGCTTTTCTTGCTGGTTTGAGTTGGTCTTTTCACGAGCAATCTTCTTTATACCATCCTAACACCATATTAGCATCAAAATAATGTCAATTCACCTGAGTTCCTGATATAAGCCTAAAATGCAAAACACAACAAAACACATCAAAAACACAAATAACTTGAGTACAAAACTCCAATTCAAGCTTTTATAGAGCATTCTAAGTGGCCATAAATGCCACCTAACACACGCCCAAACTTGAACTGATGCTTGTCCTCAAGCATTAACAGACTTAAAGAACAAGAAATAAAAATGCATGAATACAAACTATATGAATGCAACGATCCCCGTAGAATAACTAAACGAATCAACTAGAAACATCTCAACAAATGCAGTTATTCGCACAAAGATTAATCAAGTCCCACTAATCAACTTTCAAGCAAGAAATGTGTGTGTGCAAATGTTTACGGACATATTATTGTAACTAGATAACTAATCAAGACTTACTACTCATCAAGGCAATCACAAGGTTATAAATAGAATAAAAACTAAACTCAAAATAACTTATAACACTTCAATTCTTATATCGGAATTTTACATGGATTCATGTTTTTATTCACAACACACAAACAACACAAATATGCTTATTTGACCATGCAATGAGTGAGGTCCACAAAAGACATATACAATAATACCCATGTAGCGAGCGTTAGGTTAGTGGATCCCAGACTATAAAAGCCTTAGGTCGCTAGGAACAAAGTCCCCTAAGAACTTAATAACTAGATTATTAAAGAGCCCACTCGTGATCAATTATGTATAACATATATATTTTTTCTTTTATTTTTTTTCACATCATTTCTGAACGAGTATGTTTCGCTCCATCTCATTCAACCCTAGACTACTCATATAAAATGAGCCTGCTACTAGCCATTTGATACCTAGCCACAACAACTAGCAATGAAATCCAATTTTCTCCAATATTTAAATATCCATGTTATTTTATCATTAAGAGAATATACTAAATTCTAAATATAAACAAGCGATTAAACCTTGACAAACAAACAAACCATGACCATGATCTAGCCCTCAAGCAACCTATAAGACTTAGTGAAATACAATTGCCTCTAGCATACAAATCAACTCGATAAGACTTAACATCACTAAGCACGACATCACTACACTAGCATCAATATCACAAATCAATCAGAAAAATCATCTAAGGGATCATGTTATAATGCAAATGCATGAAACTATATGAACAAACTATCATACAAAATAATGGAAACATAAATAAAATAATTAAAAAAAACTACTACATGGTAAATATGCAACTATATGAACTAAACGAGCATGAATATGCAAATTATATGTGACTCACACAAAACAAATAGTTCTTAACTACTACCACCAAACTTAAAATATTCACTATCATCAGTGAAGGTAATAGCGAGGATTCAGGAATACCTAGTTAGAATCAGGGTCATCACCCTCAAGGGGTGGAGTGTCAAGAGTGTCTCGAGGCGGATACATAGAGTCCTCACCGAATACTGGCCACTGGATATCAACTCATATGGCTCTGAATGCAGTCCCCAATGCCTGGGTAATGTGGCGCCCTCCAAACCCGGGTCAGAAGTTTGGGGTCCACACACACACACACATCTTATTTATAACCTGCTTATAATAATAATAAAAACAACAATAATATGCTGTGACCCTATCTACCAACTACCACGGATCGCAACAGGTTAAAGTATGCACACAAGCCACACATCTACTTATATTACATATCGTTCAAATCCCAGCCATTCAAACTCAAATTGAGTATTAAACTTTATGACAAACTTGTACAGACTTAAATTATTCCAAAAGAAGCCTACTAGCTCAGCTTTCTCAACCTGAACCCCTAGCTCTCGCGCTGGACTGGGGATCCTCGTTACCAACTGGTTCCTTTTTAGCTGGAAAGAATATAAACAACATCGTACAAATGAGCTAACTAGCTCAGCAAGTCACAATGACAAAACTGAGAGTAATGATCATCAGGTGAACATGATTATGATATCAAGTGAATAATGGATTATGATTTAGAATTGGATATTATACTTTTAATTTAAAAAAAATCAAGGTTAGGCTGCTGATCAGTCACGCACTAACCTCGAGCAAGGGACACAGCATTGCTCTAACTACTGGATCCAAGGCAGACATTGGCCTAACTTGACCATTATATGGTCTGACCATAAATCTGGTCCACAATTTTATAAAAACAATCCAATTCTAACATAATACCTGAATAAATAAATAATAAACAATAACCAGAATCATTAACAACAATGAGTGTTTAACAATGAAAGGGTTTCAATCCTTGTAAGGATCAATAAAGTAATTTCAAAGCTTGGATGCTGGGTAATGAAAGAATTGGATAACAAAGGAATCAATGTTTCAGGGTTTCAAGGATTTGGTCTTTCAAAGCATAAGATATCATGGATTGAGTATATAAGTAATTCAGTTCAGCGTTTGGTATTTAGTTTGTATGTATTTGTGGAGTAGTATCATAGATTTGTGGTTCGTGCTTGGGTATATAACAATCAATGGTCTAGAAAGAATCAGGTTACGGCTCAAGATCAATAACTGGAATCAGGGTTTAGGTTTATGTGCTTCAAAGCACTTGCAATATCACAGGATTATCAAGTACCACAATATCTCGAGAAAGTTCAGAACACTTGCCTGGTATTAGCTTACTACACTGCACTCGCTTTCAATCACAATCGTCTTACTCCTCAACTACCTGTTTCCCTTTCCTACGCCTTGCCTCTTCTGCTCACATAACATAAATATCTATCAATAATCGACTCATAGAGTTCTATTCAACACATACTTCTATCTACCTTTCGTTTTACCCAAATCCGATTAACGAATTGAAAGTTATGTAATAATCAAGTAAACACCGAATATATAGACTGATAGTTAATTAAAAAGTCACATATAGCATATAATACATCACGTACTCAATGATATATTATTTATAAAGAAGTCTCGGGACATACATAGGCTTTCGGGTATTTAAAATGATTTTTAAAACATTTTTCGGAATTAAAACGGGTCGTTGAATCAATTTCGGGTTAATAAACAGGGTTCGGTTGGCCAATTCTGGCTCCGAAACAATTTTATACTAATTATCGAGCCTTGGAAATAATTTAGAATAATATATTAAAGCTCAGAACTATTTTTCGGAATTTTTAAATCATTTTTAAGTAATTATATCTAATTAAATAATTAATCAAAATCAATTAATAATTAATTAAATCAATTAATCAATTAATTTCCAAATTAATTGACCAATTAATCGATTAAAAATTAACTGAAATAAATTAACTAATTAATTCAGATTTATTTTTGAATTAAAAATAATTTTCGGAATTAAAATAATAATTTTCAAAATTTTCAGAAATTAAAAATAAATTTTTATAATAAAAATAAATAGGAAATATGATTTTTAAACATTTTGTAAACATGAATCTTATTTTTGAAAATTTTGCAAACTACAGGGACTAAATTTCACCATCTTCAAAAATACAGGGACTAAACTGCAATTTTGCAGTTTCAGTCGCCGGAAAATGTCGGGGGTGACCGGAGAACTCGACTCCGGCATCCTCCCACCACCACAAGCTCCAGATCAATACTACACAACACCAGGAATCTATATCCGCAATCAAAATTCATCAATAACCCCAGACTTGGCCGGAAATTGGCCAAGAACATCGCCGGTTTCCGGCGAACATCGTGAATTTTAAAAACACAACTCCCTTCGATTCAGACATCCTCTGTTAACGAGCTATATATCAATCGATTGCAAATTTTATAAGGAACACAACCCACTATAAATCAACAGCTAATAACCCCTGAATCAAAAACCCCCAAATTTCAATTGAAAACATTCATACGGGTTATAAACCCTAATTTTGAAATTCGAAAATTAAACCCACTTTTGAGCATGTTATTGAACTCCAAATCAGACGTATGACATATGAAAATTATCAGGAAAACAAGATCTACAACATGCAATCATCAAATCATATAAACAATCATCCGAATAAAAATTCATATTTTTAATAAAATAAATTCGAAAATAAATAAATTTTCAGAAAATAAACCTTTGATTCTGCAGTGAAACAAAGCTCAGAATCTGATAGAACACTTCAAATCCTTCATTTTGGTTACTCAAGCTTTGAAAACAGAGATTGGTAATGCCTTCATTTTGCTGTTTGATTCTTAGAACAGTTTATGTAATTAGGGTTTTTCTCTGAAGATTATAAAATTAACTATCTGCAAATGATTTTGATACGAAATAAAATACGTAAAAAGGCTATTTATAATTACGGGAAATTAGTATCCCGTTGGATCATTCCGGATATAAAACGGTACGTTTATTTATAAAAACTGATCCAAACGGTATCGGTTTTCGGGATAATTATCCAAATCAGTACAATTTGTACTGCGGTCTTGGTCTCAGCGCCTGGTTAGACGTACTACGAAGTGATAATTGAGATAGTTTAATAAAAATCTCCCGTTTATCGAAAATACGGGTTTTATTGATTTATCGAAACGAATATTGTATCGAAAATGTTGCACCGGGACCCGCGCAGAACAAACTGTACGCCGGATCGAAAAAGTCGAAACATGGAATATGCTCGGAATATTACAATTAGGTTAGGAAGGAGTTCTCGGAAGAGTTTCGGGTTCCAAAAACGTAACAACGGATGACGTCGATTGGTTCCCGTTTTTGTAAAATATATTTTAAATACTCGGAAAAAGATTTTATAAATTTCATATGATCCTTATAAATCCCTAAATCAACATAAAAATAATTAGCAAAAGATGACAATTATCTATATTTTATTTTCGACATATAAAAATTAAAATACTCAATTAATATTATTTTTTAATATCCAAGTACAGATAACATTTAACAATTAACTCACAGAATAGATACTGAACACACATAATAATTATTTAATAGCAAAATAATTACACGATATATCCCGGATATTACATCCTTCCCCCCTTAAAAGTATTCTGTCCTCAGAATCTCCTAAGAAAACAAATGAGGGTACTTTTCTCTCATATCACTTTCTAATTCCCAGGTTGACTCTTCAACCTTTGGGTTTCTCCATAATACTCTTATTAACTTTACCACTTTATTTCTCAATACTTTCTCTCTCTCCTCTAAAATCTCTATCGGACTCTCTATATAAGACAAATCTGCCTGAAGCTCTATTGGCTCATATTCTATTACATGCCTGGAGTCTGGATTATATTTCTTGAGCATCGATACGTGAAAAATATTGTGAATGTGCTCCATGTGCGGTGGTAATGCCACCTCGTAAGCTACTTTTCCAACATGCTTTAGGATCTCAAAAGGTCCGACATATCTTGGACTCAGCTTTCCTTTCTTTCCAAACCTCGTTAGTCCTTTCCACGGTGATACTTTCAGTAATACCAAGCTTCCTTCTTCAAATTCCATGTATTTCCTTGACTGATCTGCATATTTCCTTTGACGATCTTGTGCGGCTATCAATCTCTTTCGGATAATTTCAATAATTTCCTTTGTCTGCTGCACCAATTCAGGTCCGAGTATTTTGTGTTCTCCTACTTCGTCCCAATATTGGAGATCTACATTTGCGTCCATAAAGGGCTTCATAGGGTGGCATCCCAATGCTGGCTTGATGGCTGTTGTTATAAGCAAACTCTACCAGGGGTAAATGCTCGTCCCAACTTCCTTTGAAATCAATAGCACAAACACGTAACATGTCCTCGATTGTCTGAATCGTTCTTTCACTTTGGCCGTCCGTCTGGGGGTGATAGGCCGTACTCATATTCAGTCTTGTTCCCAAACATTCTTGAAAACTCTTCCAAAATCTTGAATTAGACCTTGGATCTCGATCAGATACAATAGACACAGGAACTCTATGACGAACTATAATTTCCTTCAGGTACATATGGACCAACTTGTGGAGCGAAAATCTATCATTTATAGGCAGAAAATGAGCTGACTTGGTAAGTCTATCTACTATAACCCAAATGGCATCATGATTAGCCCTTGTCCTTGGTAATCCAACTATAAAATCCATGGCAATGTGTTCCCATTTCCATTCTGGAATCTCCAATGGCTGTAGCAATCCACTTGGTCTCTGATGCTCTGCTTTAACTCTCTGACAGGGTATAACATTTGCTAATCCATTCCGCAATTTCCCTCTTCATGTTTGGCCACCAATAATTCTTCTTTAAATCTCTATACATCTTGGTACTTCCTGGATGGATGGAATACCTTGAATTATGTGCCTCCTGTAGAATTTCATTCTTTAACTTTGTCACCGGTGGAATCCAAATTCTAGATCAAAACTTCAGAATACCTTGGTCATCTTTCTATGTGCATAACTCTTCCCCTACCAAACAATTTATATCTTGATCCATTACATCTTCCTGACATTTCTTTATTTTCTCTAATAATTTAGGTTGGAAAATCATACTGTACACTTTTACTTCCTCAGGCTTGCAAACTCTAATCTCCAATTCCAATTTCTGAAATTCCTTATATATGTCTTCAGGTACTGATAACACATTCAACCTTTCCTTCCGACTCAATGCGTCTGCTACTACGTTCGCTTTATCGGGATGATAATTAATCAAGCAATCATAATCCTTGATCAACTCTAACCATCTCCTTTGCCTCATATTAAGTTCCTTCTGGGTAAATATATATTTTAAGCTTTTGTGATCCGTGAAAATCTCGCACTTTTCTCCATACAAATAATGTCTCCAAATCTTCAAAGCAAAAACTATGGCTGCTAGCTCCAAATCATGAGTAGGATACTTCTGTTCATGTGGTTTCAATTGCCTTGACGCATACGCAATTACCTTTTTGTGCTGCATTAGAACACATCCTAATCCTTTGTGAGAAGCATCACTATAAATTACGAAATTCCCTTGATCATCTGGAAGTGACAAAACAGGTGCCGTGATCAATCGTCGCTTCAACTCCTGAAAACTTTCCTTGCATTTGTCGTTCCATATAAACTTCTCATTCTTTCATGTAAGCTTTGTTAATGGTGTGGCAATCCTCGAGAAATTTTGAACAAATCGATGATAATATCCTGCCAATCCTAAGAAACTTCTTACCTCGGTGGGTGTTTTCGGTCTCTCCCACTTCATAATTGCCTCGATCTTTGCCGGGTCCACTTTGATCCCTTTATACTAACTATGTGCCCTAAGAACTGAACTTCCTGTAGCCAAAACTCACACTTCGAGAATTTAGCATATAACTTCTTTTTCCTTAAAATCTCCAAAGCCGTTCTCACATGTTCCGCATGATCCTCTTCCGTCTTTGAATAGATTAAAATATCATCTATAAACACAATAACAAACTTATCCAAATACTCCTTGAAAATTCTGTTCATCAGGTCCATAAACGCTGTCGGGGCATTGGTCAATCCAAAAGACATCACTAAAAACTCGTAATGTCCATACCTTGTTCTGAAAGCTGTCTTTGGTATATCTTCTGGCTTGATCTTTAGTTGATGATATCATGATCTTAAATCAATTTTGGAGAAATACTTGGCTCCCTTAAACTGGTCGAACAGGTCGTCAATTCTGGGTAACGGATACTTGTTCTTGATCATAAGCTTGTTGAGCTCCCTGTAGTCAATACACAGTCTCATGCTTCCATCTTTCTTCTTAACAAATAATACCGGGGCTCCCCACGGGGATACACTGGGTCTGATTACTCCTTTTTCTAACAGCTCTTGCAATTGCTTCGCTAGCTCTTTCATCTCAACAGGAGCCATTCTGTACGGGGCCTTGGATACTGGTTCTGTTCCGGGTGCTAAGTCGATCACAAATTCAATTTCTCTATCTAGAGGAAGTCCTGGTAACTCGTCAGAAAATACGTCTGGAAATTCATTCACAACTGGAATATCTTCAAGTTTTGTTGGTTCTTGACTTCTGTCAATCACATATGCCATGAAATGCTCACATCCTTGTCGTAGTAACTTCTTGGCTTGAATCATCGTTAAAAACTTTTTTACTTGTTTTTGACCCTTGAACGTTATTATCCTTTCGTTAGGCGTCTTCACCATTACCTTCTTATTTCGACAATCTATCTGGGCATCGTGCTTAGATAACCAATCCATCCCTAATATAACGTTAAATTCTCCTAACTTAAATGGTATCAAATCTACACAAAACTTACTACCAGAAATCTCAATCTCACAATTCCCACAAACTTGATTAACAGATACACGTTCTTGATTTGCTAATTCCACAGTCATTATTTCATTTAAACACTCAACTGGACAATTTAACTTACTAACAAAATCTTGTGAAACAAACGATCAAGTTGCTCCCGAATCTATTAACACTTTGGCACATAAAGAATTCACATTGAGCGTACCTACCATAACATTTATATCCTGGATAGTATCCTTCACTGACATGTCGAAAACTCTAGCCCTTGGAGTCTCATTCACTGTTGGGGTAGATCCCATAATCCTCAATGTAGTACTGACTGGGGCTGATGTCTTGCAATCCCTGGCCATATGTCCTGGCTTTTCACATTTGAAGCACGTAAATCCAATGGCTGGAACCTTCACTGCTGGATTCCGGATAGGTTGATCCTTATTTGCTGGCACTCTTGTTGGCTGATTTCGGCACTCCCTCGAATAGTGCCCTTTCTGATTACATTTGAAACATACCACGTTCAACTTGTTACAAACTCCCCCATGCTTCTTTCCACAAACTTGACAATCTGGAAAAGTTAATCTCAACTGATTCGGCTGATTCACATTAGCTGGACGGTTGCCCTGGCCTCCGTCTCCTGCATTTTGTCTCCTGAAATTAAAATCTCCCTGGCTGAAACTTGCCCTTCTTAAAATTTGGAAATTTCCCTGGTTGTGACTGACTCTCACTTCCCTCAACTTTTCTTTTCTTGCTTTCCTTTTCCTTCTGGAACATCTCACTCTCTGTCTCTGCGATCATAGCCTTCTGTACTACTTCTGCATAGGTATCCAATTCAAAAATGGCTACCTTCCCTCTGATCCATGGTTTCAAACCTTGCTAAAATCTTTTAGCTTTCTTCCTGTCAGTATCCACATATGACGGTACATACCTTGACAATTCCTCAAACTTACCCTCATAATCTGTTACAGTCATGTTCCCTTGCTTTAATTCTAAAAACTTCAGCTCCATTTGATCCTGAACAAACTGAGGAAAATATTTTTCTAAAAACAATTCCTTAAACCTTTCCCAAGTAATAACATCTGTGCCTTCCAATGTCTTCACCATTTCCCACCAATAGGTGGCTTCATTCTTCAGATAGTAACTTGCAAACTCAACCTTCTGTTCCTCCTTTACTTTCACTAAGGCAAATGCCTTCTCTATTTCCTTTAACTATACATTTGATTCAATTGGCTCTAAGGAACCCTTGAATTCTGGTGGGTTTACTGCCTGAAAAGTTTTAAAAGTTACCTGGGGGTTGGTCTGTCTTTGTTGTTGTGCCAGGTGAACTGTTTGTTGGGCCAAGATTTGAAGAATCTGGGCTATTGCTGGGTCTATGGGTCCTGGGTTCACATTTGGGTTTGTATCATCTTGGTTGTTATTGTTGTTGGTTCCTTCATTCTGGGTGTTGGTGTGGGTATTTCTTCTGGGAGGCATTTTCTGTAAAGAATCAAACAACTTATTCAGCTTTTGAATCAAATCTTTGTATAAAAGAAAAGTTTTGTAAAACAGAGGTATCTCTTTTTGAAAATAGTTGTAACTAAGTAAATTGCATGCTTCTTTACAGAATATAAATAGTCATGGAAAACAGGGTACAAGGTATCACATGGGTATAACTGGTGCAATAGATAAGGTAAGGTAAAACAGGTGCAATAAAATAAATGACAGTGCTGGAAAGAAAAAAGGTACTGATATATATAGATCAAAAGTTTTTAGGTAGTACAAGCGTAAAGACGCTTCGGAAGTAAAAGCAAAAGGGTACAATAACCTACTCACTATTCAGCATAGCTAGTCTATAAATACAACTCAAAAGTCTACTAATACACACTACACACTACTGTACATACTACATAACCATAACAACACTGCTCAGCATCTCCATCTCTAAATCTCTGGCTCATGGCAAATCTGGACCTCCAATCTCCTCAAGCTCCTCTAGAACCCACTTAGCCCACTCCACTAAGAAATCAGGAGTGATGTCCTCATGTGTAGCCTCAGCAATCCTCACAGCAGCTGCTCTACGAAATGCCTGGAGCCTCTCCTTAAGTCGCCTCTCACCACTCCCCATCTCTCTGGTACGCATGATATGCAATAACTCCTGGATCTGACCCTGTAGGAATCGCTGCTCCATAAGGCAAGCCTCAAACTGATGATATGGGATAGGATAGGAAGAGAACTGGAAAGGTACTCTTGTGACTGAATGACTAGTAAAGCCTGAATCAGTAGGTGGGGGTCCTCTGACAGGTGGCCTCATACCTGGAGGTGGAATAGCCTGCAATGGTACGGGCTGTAATACAGGTGGAGGTAGTATAGCCAACACTGGTGGAACAACAGGACGTGGATCCGAAGATGGCACTCCAACTGAAGGCTCTGAGTGATCAGCTGATACGGGAATAAAAGAGTCGGCCATCGCTGCTATCTGAAATTATATCGCAATATAAGAATCTCGAACCACAACGCGAATTATACTACTACTGGTTATACAGTAACACTCAACCTCTCAACGTTCTATCATTCTATTCCTTACTTCTAATCCTAACCCTCTACCCATTCCCGTCAACCTAGGCTTGTGTCAGTGACTTATAACATGTAGCTCTGATACCAAACCTGTGGCACCCTCCAAACCCGGGTCAGAAGTTTGGGGTCCACACACACACACACACACATCTTATTTATAACCTGCTTATAACAATAATAAAAATAACAATAATATGTAGTGATCCTATTTACCAACTACCACGGATTGCAACAGGTTAAAGTATGCACACAAGCCACACATCTACTTATATTACATATCGTTCATATCCCAACCATTCAAACTCAAACTGAGTATTAAACTTTATTACAAACTTTTACAGACTTAAATTATTCCAAAAGAAGCCTACTAGCTCAGCTTTCTCAACCTGAACCCCTAGCTCTCGCGCTGGACTGGGGATCCTCGTTACCAACTGGTTCCTTTTTAGCTGGAAAGAATATAAACAACATCACACAAATGAGCTAACTAGCTCAGCAAGTCACAATGACAAAACTGAGAATAATGATCATCAGGTGAACATGATTATGATATCAAGTGAATAATGGATTATGATTTAGAATTGGATATTATACTTTTAATTTTAAAAAAATCAAGGTTAGGCTGCTGATCAGTCACGCACTAACCCCGAGCAAGGCACACAGCATTGCTCTAACTACTGGATCCAAGGCACACATTGACCTAACTTAACCATTATATTGTTTGACCACGAATCTGGTCCACAATTTTATGAAAACAATCCAATTCTAACATAATAACTAAATAAGAAATAATAAACAATAACCAGAATCATTAACAACAATGAGTGTTTAACAATGAAAGGGTTTCAATCCTTGTAAGGATCAATAAAGTAATTTCAAAGCTTGGATGCTGGGTAATGAAAGAATTGGATAACAAAGGAATCAATGTTTCAGGGTTTCAAGGATTTGGTCTTTCAAAGCATAAGATATCATGGATTGAGTATATAAGTAATTCAGTTCAGCGTTTGGTATTTAGTTTGTATGTATTTGTGGAGTAGTATCGTAGATTCGTGGTTCGTGTTTGGGTATACAACAATCAATGGTCTAGAAAAAATCAGGTTACGGCTCAAGATCAATAACTGGAATCAGGGTTTAGGTTTCTGTGCTTCAAAGCACTTGCAATATCACAGGATTATCAAGTACCACAATATCTCGAGAAAGTTCAGAACACTTGCTTGGTATTAGCTTACTACACTGCACTCGCTTCCAATCACAATCGTCTTACTCCTCAACTACCTGTTTCCCTTTCCTACGCCTTGCCTCTTCTGCTCACATAACATAAACATCTATCAATAATTGACTCATAGAGTTCTATTCAACACATACTTCTATCTACCCTTCGTTTTACCCAAATCCGATTAACGGATTGAAAGTTATGTAATAATCAAGTAAACACCGAATATATAGACTGATAGTAAATTAACAAGTCACATATAGCACATAATACATCACGTACTCAATGATATATTATTTATAAAGAAGTCTCGGGTCATACATAGAATTTCGGGTATTTAAAATGATTTTTAAAACATTTTTCGGAATTAAAACGGGTCGTTGGATCAATTTCGGGTTAATAAACAGGGTTCGGTTGGCCAATTCTGGCTCCGAAACAATTTTATACCAATTATCGAGCCTTGGAAATAATTTAGAATAATATTTTAAAGCTCAGAACTATTTTTCGGAATATTTAAATCATTTTTAAGTAATTATATCTAATTAAATAATTAATTAAATCAATTAATCAATTAATTTCCAAATTAATTGACCAATTAATCGATTAAAAATTAACTGAAATTAATTAACTAATTAATTCAGATTTATTTTTGAATTAAAATTAATTTTCGGAATTAAAATAATAATTTTCAGAATTTTCAGAAATTAAAAATGATTTTTTATAATAAAAATAAATAGGAAATATGATTTTTAAACATTTTATAAACATGAATCCTATTTTTGAAAACTTTGCAAACTACAGGGACTAAACTTCACCATCTTCAAAAATACAGGGACTAAACTGCAATTTTACAGTTTCAGTCGCCGGAAAATGTCGGGGGTGACCGAAGAACTCGACTCCGGCATCCTCCCACCACCACAAGCTCCAGATCAATGCTACACAACACCAGGAATCTATATCTGCAATTAAAATTCATCAATAACCCCAGACTTGGCCGGAAATTGGCCAAGAACATCGCCGGTTTCCGACGAACATCGTGAATTTTAAAAACACAACTCCCTTCGATTCAGACATCCTCTGTTAACGAGCTATATATCAATCGATTGCAAATTTTATAAGGAACACAACCCACTATAAATCAACAGCTAATAACCCCTGAATCAAAAACCCCCAAATTTTAATTGAAAACATTTATACGGGTTATAAACCCTAATTTTGAAATTCGAAAATTAAACCCACTTTTGAGCATGTTATTGAACTCCAAATCAGACGTATGACATATGAAAATCATCAGGAAAACAAGCTCTACAACATGCAATCATCAAATCATACAAACAATCATCCGAACAAAAATTCATATTTTTAATAAAATAAATTCAAAAATAAATAAATTTTCAGAAAATAAACCTTTGATTCTGTAGTGAAACAAAGCTCAGAATCTAACAGAACACTTTAAATCCTTCGTTTTGGTTACTTAAACTTTGAAAACAGAGATTGGTAACGCCTTCGTTTTGCTGTTTGATTCTTTAAACAGTTTATGTAATTAGGGTTTTTCTCTGAAAATTATAAAATTAACTATCTGCAAATGATTTTGATACGAAATAAAATACGGAAAAAGGCTATTTATAATTACGGGAAATTAGTATCCCGTTGGATCATTCCTGATATAAACGGTACGTTTATTTATAAAAACGGATCCAAACGGTATTGGTTTTCGGGATAATTATCCAAATCAGTACAATTTGTACTTCGGTTTTGGTCTCAGCGCCTGGTTACACGTACTACGAAGTGATAATTGAGATAGTTTAATAAAAAGCTCCCATTTATCAAAAATATGGGTTTTATTGATTTACCGAAACGAATATTGTATCGAAAATGTTGCGCCGGGACCCGCGCAGAACAAACCGTACGCCGGATCGAAAAAGTCGAAACATGGAATATGCTCGGAATATTACAATTAGGTTAGGAAGGAGTTCTCGGAAGAGTTTCGGGTTCCAAAAACGTAACAACGGATGACGTCGATTGGTTCCCGTTTTTGTAAAATAGATTTTAAATACTCGGAAAAAGATTTTATAAATTTCATATGATCCTTATAAATCCATAAATCAACATAAAAATAATTAGGGAAATATGACAATTATCTATGTTTTATTTTGGACATATAAAAAATAAAATACTCAATTAATTTTATTTCTGAATATCCAAGTACAGATAACATTTAACAATTAACTCACAGAATAGATACTGAACACACATAATAATTATTTAATAGCAAAATAATTACACGATATATCCCGGATATTACAGGTAATGTCCTGTGCAAAATCACTATGGATGTCATGCATCGCATCCATCCTCCTTAACAAGCGCCTTTACTGCGCTGAACTCATCCCAGCACTGCCCTGAGCTTTCTCCTGCTGCTGCTGCTGCGATCTCGAAGGACCGGCCTTTCCCAACTTAGCTCTCCAAGCTACTCTGCTCGCATGCGTCATGCCACCAGCATATGCCTGAGAAGTTGGCCTTCCACCTGGCAGATGGTCATAAGAATATCCAAGCCCCTTAGGATTGGGCTTCCCACCATACCACTACTAAATATTCAACAGCGTCGAACTATCAATTGAGCCACTCGAGAGCTGCAGCTATTCATATACGGGCCAATGAATGCCAACCGCCACACACAACTTTGTCACAATAGACGCATAGAGTATAGAACCCGTAGTACTCCCTCGCAAGAACCTCATAATACCCTGATGAATAACCATCCCAAGATCCACATAGTCTCTCTGAAGAATCCGTCACAACAAAGGTGCACGCTCAACAGTAACATCATGCACGTGAGAAGATGGCATGATGTTAGCACAAATAAAGGAATTCCATACACGTGCACACCTATTCATGTATGAGGCAGGGAATGTGGCATACTCGTTCGTGCCCTTTTTAAACTTTCAATGAGTCTCAGGCACACACAGGGTAGCAACAATCAAATCCAAGTTAAACTCCTCCGGCGTCTTCTCATTCTGATTCTTATGTTCTGGCTTCCTATCAGACTCCTCAATCGCCCTACGAATAGCCTCAGCACTATACTCCACCGCCATCCCCTAACAACCGTGCAACCGTTCTTCTCCACCTTAGCATTCATGTAGAACTCACGCACCACACTCATGGGCACAGCAGCGGGTGTCTCGCAAAAAGCAACCCATCCCATCTCCAAGATCATCTCCATCAACTTACCATCTTTCCCCGATGACAGAAAACCACGCTCCTTGGCTATAGGCTTCGAAAGCAGCCTCGCATACTCCGCCGCAGCCTTGGGAGTTGAAAGCCTAGGCCTTACACCACCCACACTCGAAGAATCTGTGGTGTTGCTGCTAACTTGGGTTCGTTGTCTTTTTGGTGCCATTGAGATTGAATAAGCTTGAGAGAATCGAAGTTTCTAAGAGAGATTTGTGTGTTTGAGTGTTTGAGAAGTGATGGAGGAGTTATGTATAAGTATATGTATATATAGGTTGGGAGAGAATTAGTTATGGAAAAGGAGTGGGAATTGATTATGGGAATAATGGGTATAATGGGTTTGATTTGGAGAGGGAAATATGGGATGTGGGAGAGTAAAATTTGGGTAGGAATTGATTTTACCTTCAAATTCCCGAATTTCTGTATATATATATATATTATTATTTTCAAATCAGGGACCCAACGCGGCCGCGCGCTACCTCAGCGCCGGCGTGCCGTGCTTCTGCCAATCCAGCGCGGCCGCCCCGCCAGGTAGTGCGGACACGTGCAGTTTCTGACAAATCAGCGCGGCCACCCTGCTCCACAAAGCGGGCGCACCGTGCTACTGTAGTTGTTACTGAATTTTTCTGTTTTTCTAATTTTTTTGTGTTTTTCTCCTTTTTTTTCTTCTTCCTCTATCTACTAATGTACAACAAACTCAGGTTGCCTCCCAAGAATCACTTGGTTTATGTCGTTAGCTTGACGTAGATTCTCGAGATCAAGTAGTCAATAGAATGGCACTAACCACCTCACGGTTTTCCATATCCCTATAGTAGTGCTTCAACCTCTGTCCATTCACTTTGAACGCTTGGCCTGGATCATTCTCAAAAATCTCCACAGCTCCATGCGGAAACACAGTTTTGATTATGAAAGGCCCGGACCACCTTAACATCATTTTTCCAGGAAAAATACGGAGACGGGAGTTGAACAAAAGAACTTGCTGCCCCGACACAAATGATTTGAGCACCAGACCCTTATCGTGCCACCTCTTGACTTTCTCCTTATACATTTTGTTGTTTTCATACGCTTGAAGTCAAATTTCGTTGAGTTTATTCAATTGAAGCATTCTTTTCTTACCAGCTGCATCTAAATCAAGGTTCAACTTCTTCAGAGCCCAATACGCTTTATGCTGAAGCTCCACATGCAAATGACACCCTTGCCATAAACCAGCTAAAACGGCGACATACCTAACGGAGTCTTGTATGTTGGTCTATATGCCCAAATAGCTTCATTAAGCTTCAACGACCAATCCTTCCTTGATAGATACACCACTTTCTCTAGAATATATTTAATCTCTATGTTAGACACATCGGCTTGCCAATAGTCTGAGGATGGTAGGCTGTAGCAATGCGATGATTCACATTATACCTTTGCATCATAGCAGTGAACTTGCGATTGTAGAAATGCAATTTCTCATCACTGATTATGACTCTTGAAGACCCAAATCGTGTGAATATCTGCTTATGAAGAAAATTAAGCACTACCTTCGTATCATTTGTCGGCAAAGCATTGACTTCAACCCATTTCGAGACATAATCAACTGCCAACGAGATATACTGATTATTGCAAGATGAGTCAAACGGCCCCATGAAGTCGATTCCCCAAACATCAAACACTTCAACCTCGAGAAGCACATTAAGAGGCATCTCATCCCTTTTGGACATATTACCCATACGCTGGCATCGATCATACTTCAAAACAAAGTGATGCGCATCCTTAAATAATGTAGGCCACAAGAATCCTGCTTGAAGGACACGAGTTGTTGTCTTCTCTCCGCCATAGTGGCCTCCATATACAGTCGAATGACAGTCTCGCAAGATCCCCCCCGTTTCACTGTACGGAATACATCTCCAGATGATTTGGTCAGCTCCTTGCCTAAACAGATATGGTTCATCCCACATGTACCACTTCACCTCATGAAGAAACTTTTTCCTTTGAGCATAAGATAAATCTGGAGGCATGATATTACTCACAAGGTAGTTCACAATGTCTGCAAACCACGGTTCTTCTTTTTTTACCCCAAACAGCTGCTTATCAGGAAAAGACTCATTTATCAATGTCTTATCCTGTGAAGTTGCACTTGGGTCTTCCAAACGCGAGAGATGATCAGCGACTTGATTCTCATTACATTTTTTGTCCTTGATCTCTAATTCAAATTCCTGAAGCAAAAGAACCCATCTAATCAATCTAGGCTTCGAGTCCTTCTTTGAGACGAGATATCGAATCGCAGCGTGATCACTGAATACTGTCACCTTCGTTCCTAGCAAATAAGATCGAAACTTCTCAAAACCATAGACAATGGCCAAAAGTTCTTTCTCATTAGTAGTATAATTCAGTTGAGCACCATTAAGGGTCTTACTCGCATAGTAGACCACATGAAATATATTGTTCTTTCTATGCCCAAGAACTGCTCCAACTGTATAGTCACTTGCATCACACATCATCTCAAAAGGTTCATTCCAATCAGGTATAGTTATGACTGGTGCTATGATCAAACTCTTCTTCAAGAACTCAAAAGCAGCTACGCACTCGTCATCAAACTTGAATGGGACATTCTTCTCTAGAAGATTGCACAAGAGTTTAGAGATTTTTGAGAAGTCCTTGATGAACCGCCTATAAAATTCGCATGACCTAGAAAGCTGCCATCTCCCTTAACAGAAATTGGTGGGGGAAGATTTTCAAGGACTCCCACCTTGGCTTTGTCCACCTCAAGACCCTTACTAGAGACCTTGTGCCTAAGAATAATGCCCTGTTGCACCATAGAGGGACATTTCTCCCAGTTGAGAACCAGATTGGTCTCAACACACCTTTTAAGAACTACGGCAAGATTTTGTAAGCACTCATCAAAAGAATCACCAAACACAGAGAAATCATCCATAAATATCTCCACATTTTGGCCAATCATGTCAGAGAAGATAGCCATCATGCATCTCTGAGATGTGGCAGGTGCTTCACACAAACCAAAAGAAACCCTTCTGAAGGAAAAAGTACCAAATGGACAAGTGAAGGTAGTCTTTTCCTGATCCTCTAGAGCAATACAAATCTGATTATATCCCGAATAGCCATCGAGAAGACAGTAGTACTTATGCCCAGCCAATCTGTCAAGCATCTGATCAATAAACGGAAGAGGGAAGTGGTCCTTCCTTGTGGCCTTGTTCAGCTTCTTGTAGTCCATGCAAACTCTCCACCCCATGACTGTTCGAGTAGGAATGAGCTCATTCTTCTTATTAGCTACAACCGTGATACCTCCTTTCTTCGGAACACACTGAACTGGACTCACCTAATAATTGTCATAAATGGGATAGATGATCCCTGCATCCAGCTATTTGAGATTTCCTTCTTCAGAACTTCTTTCATAATTGAATTAAGCATTCTTTATTGCTCAACGGTAGGCTTGCTACCTTCCTCTAGCAAAATTTTATGCATGTAATAAGAAGGGATGATTCCCTTAATATCTGATATAGTCCATCCAATTGCCGATTTGAACTCTCTCAGAATTCTTAAGAGTTTTTCCTCATCACTGCCTGAAAGGTCAGATGCAATAATCAGAGGCAAAGTAGATGCATCACCTAAAAAATCATACCTTAAGTGTTGAGGTAATGGTTTAAGCTTAAGTGTAGAAGCTTCCTCAATAGATGGCTTGAGGCGCTTTGGAGATTTGTTCAGATCCTCCATTCTAAGAGATTCAAAAGGCATATCCATCTTCCGCTTCCAGGGAGAAGCATTCAGGTATTGCAATTGCTCATCACCTTCATCGTTTTCACTACCTGAATTTCCCAACAAGGCATTCTCTAAGGCATCATACCTTAGCAATTGATCAAGTTTTGCAGTAACCACAGATTCGACCAACTCCACTTTTAAGCACTCCTCATTTCCGTAAGGAATTTCATGACATTGAACACATTGAAAGATCCTGATCCAGCATTTGCATGGTAAGCTCACCCTTCTGCACATTGATCAAGGTTCGGCCCGTAGCCAAGAATGGTCTTCCCAAGATTATGGGAATCTTCTTATCCTCCTCGACATCAAAAATTACAAAATAAGTAGGAAAGATGAGTTTATCAACCTTGACCAAGACATCCTCCACAATGCCTCGTGGATACGTAATTGAACGATCGGCCAACTGCAAGGTCATATAAGTCAGCTTTGGATCAGGTAAGTCCAACTTCTTGAAGATTGACAAAGGCATCAGATTGATGCTAGCTCCCAAGTCACATAAGTATTTGTCAAAAGGCACTTTTCCAATGGTGCAAGGAGTAGTTTAGCTTTCAGGTTCTTTAAGCTTCGGAGGCAACTTGTGTTGCAGCACAACACTGCATTCCTCCATGAGAGCAACGATCTCTAAGTCATCAAGCTTCACTTTCTGAGAAAGAATACCTTTCATAAACTTCACATAACTAGGCATCTGTTCAAGAGCTTCAGTGAAAGGTATGTTGATATGAAGTTTCTTGAACACCTCCAGAAACTTCTCAAACTGCTTATCCAACTTTTTCTTCTGCAGCCTCTTAGGAAAAGGAGATGGAGGATAGATCTGCTTCTCCCCTATATTAACCTCAGGAGGAGTGTGTTCAACAGTAGTCTTCCTTAGTTCCACTTTTGCTTCCTTCTGCACTTCTTTTTCAGCCATAGCTTCTTCATCTGAAACTTGAGAGCTTTCGGAATTTGCAACCTTCCCCAACCTTAATGTAATTGCCTTTACCTGCTCATTAGCTTCCCTCTTTCCGAACACTTCAGTGTCACTAGGGAGTGTACCAGGTTGACGATTTAGCAAGTCATTGGCAATTTATCCAATTTGATTTTCCAAGGTCTTGATAAAAACCGCTTGGCTCTTGCACATGAGCCTCAACTTCTCCAATTCAGATTTTTCATTAGACTGTTGTAGCTGGAGTTGTTGCCTTGGTGCATATTGCGGTTTCTAAAAACCAGGAGGGTTGTACTGCTTTGCTGGATACTATTGATAAGGCTGTTGAACCGCATTTTGAGAATTGCTCCAACTGAAGTTAGGATAGATTGTGGTTATTGGGATGGTAAGTGGCTGGCACAGGCTGCTGCGACCTCTGAAAGTTACTCACAAACTGAGCTGATTCACTAGAAATAGCGCACTACTCCGTCTCATGGGCACTAGCATAAAGCTCACAGACACTAGTGATCTGATTAAGTCCATAATTAGCTAAAGAATCCACCTTCATTGTCAAAGCCTTAAGCTGAGCAGCTATAACAGTAGTTGTATCTAATTCCAGAATTCCTGCTACCTTGCCCTGAGATAGTCTCTGAGTACGATTCTGGTATTCATTCGCAGCCATCAGTTTAATCAATTCATAAGCTTCACTGTAGCTTTTAGCCCACAAGGCTCCTCCTGATGTTGCATCAAGCATGGGTCTAGAAGTAGCACCCAAGCCATTGTAAAAGCAGTTAATGATCATCCATTCAGACATCCCATGATGAGGGCACTTCCTAAGCATCTCCTTATAGCGATCCCAAGCCTCACATAAAGATTCTCCATATTGTTGTGCAAATTGAGTAAGTGTGTTTCTGATTGCCGCAGTCTTCTCCATAGGAAAGAATTTCGTTAAAAACTTTTGCACAAGATGCTCCCATTTGGTGATAGACCCCGGTGATAGAGAATGTAACCAGCACTTAGCTTTATCCCGCAGAGAGAATGGATATCGTTAATCTTCGGTTGAGAGTAATCCATCAAAGCCTTCGGATTCACTTCTGGTTATCCCATTGAAATAAGTGCTTCTTCTTCAACTTTCTCCTCGACAAGAAGTTCCTCGAAAAATTCCTTAGCTACTAAAACTTTTTCCTCAGCTTGATCCAATGTTCTCTTACGAGACCGAGAACGTGTATGCATACACACTGGCTAGAGCACCTGAAACATGACAAGGAAATATGTAAGTAACAATGTCCGAGTCAATGAACTTTAACGACCACTGATGACAAACACATAAACTAAAAATAAACCGCAAGTCCCCGACAGCAACGCCAAAAAACTGTTAGGGCTAGAACACGCGCTAATATTCACACAAGTATACGTGATCGCTAGTAATTTTAATTTTAATCAATCTACTTATACAAAAATGGTATGGTTATTATCCAATACTAAGACGAATAACAAATTGAGGTTGTTTTAACTACGCTTGACTAAGAGATTATACTAAAGAACATTTAACTAAGAGAATTAAAAGAGTTGAATACTATGTGACACAAATATGGGATTCTAACTTCATTAAATACTTCATTCAATAGCCTTTTCATTCTTAACCTTAGCATGTAATGGTGATGACACTAATCAGATAACACTAAACTAATAAATGCCAACTTTTGTTGTACGAATACCATACTAGGAGACATCAATAAAAGAGATAGAAGATGAATAGATACCAATTATATTGAGACCTTATATGTCTATAGAATTTGACAACATAACAGTTTATGCACAAGTAATCTATCATGATTACATAGGGTAAGTAAGATGGTTAAAATTACCTACGAATCATGCATAACAAATACATGAACCTATGCTAGCATGGCAAGTTCTAAACCCCTAAATTCACTTTCACTTCATTAGAAATTAACACGCTATCTTATAAGTTCATGACGCTCATAAGATGAATAAGAACAACCAATACTAGGATATCATATAATCACCCCACACTAAGGCATCGAAACAAATTAACTAAAAAAATCCATAAATAAATATGTTAGAACCCCACGATAACGATTAGCCCATAATCAGACTCATCATCAACGTGGGTTCCGATGAATGCATGGTATAATAAATGTAGTCTTTATACTGAATAAATAATAAACCAAGTATGAAATAAGAGTATAGGTTCACAAGTAAGAAAACTAGCATCCAAATTTACAACTTAAAACAAAGAATCACAAGAATAAATTAGATCCTCTTCGCCTTGGTTGAATTGTGCTCTACGGTCTTCTTACGCCTTCTCCTTAAGCTCTGCTTAGTCTTTTTATAAAAAACGATCATAAGTTATGTTTATATAGCATCCCATGCAGATTAGAAGTCGTTCGGATCAAAATTAGAGTAGAAACAGGATTCCTGGAATTCGACCCGTCGCGGCTGCGCGCTTCACCAGCGCGGGCGCGCTTCACCAGCGCGGGCGCGCTTCACCAGCGCGGGCGCGCTGCACTTCTGTAATCCTGGCGCAGCCGCGCGCTACTACAGCACAAGTGCGCTGACTCTCTGGAGAAAATCCTAACTTCTGCTTTTCTTGCTGGTTTAAGTTGGTCTTTTCATGAGCAATCTTCTTGACACCATCCTAACACCATATTAGCATCAAAACAATGCCAATTCACCTGAGTTCCTGATATAAGCCTGAAATGCAAAAACACTACATAACACATCAAAAACACAAATAACTTGAGTACAAAACGCCATTTTAAGCCTTTATAGAGCATTCTAAGTGGATATAAATGCCACTTAACACACTCCCAAACTTGAACCGATGTTTGTCCTCAAGCATAAACAGACTCAAAGAACAAGAAATAAAAATGCATGAATGCAAACTATATGAATGCAATGATCCCCATAGAATAACTAAACCAATCAACAAGCAAAATCTCAACAAATGCATTTATTTGCATAAAGATTAATCAAACCCCACTAATCAACTTTCAAGCAAGAAACGTGCGTGCGTGCAAATGCTTACAGATATACTATGACGAGAAGATTGTTACGACAAGGATGTGAAGCTTATTTAGCTCATTTGAAGGATATAGGGAAGGAATCCTTAAAGATTGAGGATATTCCTGTGGTTAAAGAGTTTCCCGATGCGTTTCACGATGAATTACCTGGACTACCTCCAGATCGAGAGATTGATAGACTATTATTCACTATTCATTAGTTCAATCAAATCATAAGCTTCATTGTAGCTCCTAGCCCATAAGGCTCCACCTGATTATGCATCAAGCATTGGTCTAGACTGTGCTCCCAAGCCATTACAAAAGTAGTTAATAATCATCCATTCAGGCATCCCATGATGAGGATACTTTCGAAGCATCTCCTTATAACGATCCCAAGCTTCACATAAAGACTCTCCTGATTGCTGCGCAAATTGAGTAAGAGCATTTCTGATTGCAGTTGTCTTCGCCATAGGGAAGATGTTAGGGCTAAAACACGCGCTAATATTCACGCAAGTATACGTGATCGTGAGCAATATAGAATTAATTCTAGTTCATTCCCACATGTACTGGTTTAAGTTAATTTTAATCAGTGTACTTATGTAACAATGGCATGGTTATCATCCAATGCTAAGACGAATAACAAATTGAGGTTGTTTTAACTACGCTTGACTAAGAGATTATACTAAAGAATATTAACTAAGAGAATTAAAAGAGTTGAATACTATATGACACAAATATAGGATTCTAACTTCATTAAATACTTCATTCAATAGCCTTTTCGTTCTTAACCTTAGCATGTAATGGTGATGACACTAATCATCTAACACGAAACTGATAAACGCCAACTTTCGTTGTACGGATACCATACTACCAGACATCCACAAAAGAGATAGAAGCTGAATAGACACTAATTATATTAGGACCCTATATATCTATAGAATGTGACAACATAACGGTTTAATGCACAAATTATCTATCGTGATTATATAGGACAAGTAAGACGGTTAAAATTACCTACGAATTATGCATAACAAATACTTGAACTAATGCTAGCATGGCAAGTTACCCCTAAATTTAATTTCGCTTCATTAGAGATTAACACGCTATCTTATAAGTTTATGACGCTCATAAGACAAATAAGCATAACCAATACTAGGATATCATACAATCACCACACATTAAGGCACCGAAACAAATTAACTAAAGAAATTCATAAATAAATCTGTTAGAACCCACAATAACGATTAGCCCATAATCAGACTCATCATTAACATGGATTCCGATGAAAGCATGGTATAATAAACGTAGTCTGTATACTAAATAAATAATAAACCAAGTAAGAAACAAGAGTATAGGTTTACAAGTAAGAAAACTAGCATCCAAAGTTATAACTTAAAATAAAGAATCACAAGAATAAACTAGATCCTTTTCGCCTTGGTTGAATTGTGCTCTACGGCCTTCTTACGCCTTCTCCTTAAGCTCTAGTACGTCTTGTTATGAAAAATGATCATAAGTTATGTTTATATAGTAGCCCATGTAGATTAGAAGTCTTTCGAATCAAAATCAGAGTAGGAACAGGATTCCTGGAATTCGACCCGGCACGGCCGCACGCTTCATCAGCATGGGCGCTGTAACACTCCCAGATCCGGGGTCAGGGATCCGGGTCGTCACGGTCTTTCTTTCCACAATATCACTTCACATAATTAATAATAATTAACCTTATGATGTGACCCCACACTAACACACATCACAACCCGTTATAGTCTCAGAGATGAAATTGAAATAAGTACAAGTCTTTGAATCAACAATTTAAAAGTTATTACAACCCAAAATGATTACTTGATAAGTTTACAATTAATTTCCATTCTCTGCCACAAGTTATAATTATACATAATTGATTCCCAAAAGTAGAAGGTCTGATCTACAGATAGATCTACCTCTGCAGCTATAACAGCTATGATCTCAACGGGAAGGCGCGGGGCGCTTCCCACGCTCTTGCGCCGGGTCTGCTTGAGTCTGGCCATCTTTCCTAACTGTTATTGTGTGATGAAGAAGAAAGCAAGGGTGAGCATTACAGCTCGCAAGATAATATATAGTGTAAACAATAATGCACGTATCTAAATGGATGACTTACTAGAATCCTTTATCAAGTGCAAGATAATTACTTACTGGATATAAGCAAAAACAAGGGATGAAGTTAGCAAATACTTCACTATATTTATATCATTTATAAAGCTACTTGAACTACCACTATTCAAGGTATAACGAGCTTTCAACAGTTCATCACATAGATGAAACTACAAGAAAAGATTTGAATAGATTAAATCTTTGAAGAATTATTGAAGGAAATGAAGTTATGATATACTTCATTAAGTTCCGATATATATATCCACATATATACCTTCTTTATACAGTTCCTGAAAACCACTGTCATGTAAAGTATGAACAGAGTTTGTAACATCCAATAAATTTTTGGAAGGGAAAAGAATTGTGGCATAAACCCGATATCTTGCTGATCAGGCAAAGATACCAATAAGTAACCTTTTCTACTAGTAGATGGACGAATTCCCCACTGGTCATCACCCTGGTCGCAATAGGACCTTATGCCGGACTGACACTCAGCCACTTACGCATTTGATGGACTCCCACTGAGCCACTTACACTTTCATGGATGCCCACTGAGCCCATGTTGCTTATGCCGACTCGATAGATGGACTTACTTCCCGAACGTTGGGTAAGTAATCAATTCATTTCCCACAACCGCAACCTTGTTGCGAATATAAAATACACCACAGAGCCGGATCCCTCTGATTTTGAGCGAGTATTTAAATCCCCTTTAAAAAGGAAGATCTTAAATATATAAAAAAATGAGTTTTGGGATCCGCTCTAACTTTTAAAAATCATTTTAAAGACTCGAAAACACTTTAAAGAGTGTTTGGAGTAATGCTGATTTAATAAAGTAAATCAGCCCCAATATATTAGAAAATATCTGAATATTACTATTTAAATAATATTCCCTTAAAGAATAATCTTTATACAAATAATTGAAGTAGAAGTTGTAAAACTTATACTTGAAATGAGTATTAAATAACCAAAGCTATACTTATACGAAAGTACTATCTTTATTTGAATAATCAAAAATAAGTTTGATTATCGACACCTTATTCTTTAATAAAATAAATAATATATCTCAGAAAATAATCGGAGTCATAGGTCCTCATATGAATATTCAAATAATATTCAATTAAATAATATAAGCGGAGTCATCTGTCCTCGAATAAATATTCAAGTAATATTCATTAAATAATATAAAGTGAGTCATAAGTCCTCGAATGAATATTCAAGTAATATTCATTAAATAATATAAAGTGAGTCATAAGTCCTCAAATGAATATTCAAGTAATATTCATTAAATAATATAAAGTGAGTCATAAGTCCTCGAATGAATATTCAAGTATTATTCATTAAATAATATAAAGTTATCGAATAAACCTTATTCGATTAATAGTTTTAAAAACTATTAATATATATATATATATATATATAATGCTCGGGAGCCTCGCCTCCCGGTTTTAGAAAAAGTTCACCTTTTGATCCCCTATACTAAGGGTATACTCAAATACCACTTATCTCTAGCATAGGTATTATGCAACTAATAAGCATTTGAACCAACAGATATATAAATCAAGAATACGAAACAGGCATGCATATATACCATATCACATGCTACAATATATCGCAAGAATTTGCTAATAACAAATATGCATTTATCACAAGATCATGCATATACACATATACATCACAACAACAGTTATACGGGTAGAAAACTTGCCTGAGCGACTGGGGGTTACAAATGGCTTGGGACGAGTCTGGTAACCTATAAACAACATATAAGTTGGAATTAAACCAAAGTCACTTATAAATCTATACTTTAACCAATTTAGACTCTAACGCTCGCTTTGCGCTTAACGATTCACTTAAGTCGCTCGAGTACCCTCGGCTCCACCATTTTTAATAAATTAACCATTACGAGTTTTAAGGAGATTCTCTTGCGAGTGTCTTACCAACTGCCTATTACACTTTAAATAAATGTTTCATGCTCCAATTAGTCCTTTAAGGTCTTTAACCTATGTTTCAAAGTAAGGCGAGGGTAATGGTTCGTTCGCGAAACGCCGTTACTTAAAATGGCCGTTTCTCCTAAACCGTACATCGGAATCAAATGAACCACATATCAAAACGAAGCTCGTAACATGAACTATCTAATCATGGTAATGGTCAAAACCTAACAGGGAGTTCTCGGGTCCTAATGTTAAGAACAAAACAGCCTAAAGTAAATCGTACATTACGACGACTATGTTTACGCGATTTCCCAAATTTAAAACACACCAATTCAACCCACAATCAATCCACAATCACAACCCAATCAAAACTCCATCCATACTACATCATAACAGCCCCAACAACTCAGCATCAACAATTTATACTTATTCTTAAACTTGAATTTAACTACACTTAAGTTCATTAATCAACAATCCAAGAACTACCACTCCAAAAACTTCACAAAATCAACTAATCTCTACATTTACAACTAGCAAACCTCTCATGAATTATAACAACAAAACTAAACCTAATTACTCAAATAAAGTTACGGTTTGGAGGGGTTATACCTTCCTTGGAGAGTGGAGAATCAAGAGAATGGCTTGGAATCACCCTTAAAGTCCTTATCCAAGCTTAATCTAAACAAAACTTCAAGAACAAAAAATTTAGTTCTTGAAAAACACTATTCACCATCTTCTTCCATGATTTTTAGGAAGAGATTGTGGATGATTTAGGAGCTCAAACTTATAGGATATTCATAACTATGCATAAGGAGTCTTAGATAATTACCTTGTAATTTAACAAAGCTTGGAACTATGATTTTGACTTTCTTGCTTTGGAAAAGAAGAAGAAGCCGAGAGCAAGGTGAAGAAAATGAAATGATCTTTGTGTTTTGGGTGAAATGATTGTTGGTTGGTTGTTTTTAGCTTGATTTTGGTTAATTACATTTTTAACCATGAACTTTGTGTGGTTTTAAATCAACCACACCTCCTTCCCCCTTATGTCATGCTTATGTCACCTTGTTATGTCATCATCCCTTACTTGCCCTCTTCTCATTGGTTTGATGACATCATCCCCTCTAATCTCTTTGATTAGCTTTTAATTATTTGGCTAATGACCGCTGATTTGTTATACGGTTCGCTTAACTTTCGTTTTCGTTTATCGTTTGAGGGATCATACCCGGGATCTTATTACTTAGGTTTCCTTAACCTTTCTCAATACATTATTTTCCTTTTTATGATCCTCTATTAAAATCCTCGAATTTAAATCCTTTTTATCCTGTTACCTTATACTCAATTCTTTCGATATCTGCTGGATTTCCGGGAAAATCAAAGTGTTCGGATTTGGATTCTGGCGATCTTTACATACACTTATATATCATATAGAGTACCAATAAAATAACAGAATATCCATATAAGAACCCCTACATAGTGTGGCATGAAAAGTTTTCTTGTTCAGAAATATCAGCAAAAACACTATTCATATGGGTTACAAAAAGTTCAAAATTTTGGGGTTATTACAGTCTCCCCTCCTTAAAAGGATTCCGTCCCGGAATCAAATAGAAAACAAATGGGGGTACTTTTCTAGCATTGCGCTCTCTAGCTCCCAAGTTGATTCTTCCACATTATGATTCTGCCATAGCACTCTGACTAGCTTGATCACTTTGTTCCGAAGCACTTGCTCCTTCTTATCCATAATCTTTACTGGTTTCTCCACGTAAGTCAGATCTGGTTGCATATCCACATGCTCGTACTCCACTATGTGTCTGGCATCCCGATGATACTTCCTTAGCATTGACACATGGAACACATTATGAACTTGTTGCAAGTTAGGGGGTAAGGCTAGCTCGTAAGCCAACTTCCCAATCCGTCTAAGTATCTCAAAAGGTCCAATGTATCTTGGGCTTAGTTTCCCTTTCTTTCCGAACCTCATTAATCCCTTCCAAGGGGATACTTTTAGTAGTACTAAGTCCCCTACTCCATACTCCTTGTCCTTTCGGGCTAGGTCTGCATATTTCTTCTGTCTATCTTGGACTGCTACCAGCCGTCCTCTGATGAGATCCACTATGTCTTTGGTCCTTTGGACCACTTCGGGTCCGAGCATCTTCCGCTCTCCTACTTCATCCCAGTATAAGGGAGATCGATACCTTCTTCCGTACAGGGCCTCATAAGGCGGCATTCCGATGCTAGCATGAAAGCTATTGTTATAAGAAAACTCGATCAACGGCAAGTGATCATCCCAACTTCCTTTAAAGTCTATTACACAGACTCTCAATATATCCTCTAGTGTTTGGATGGTCCTTTCACTCTGCCCATCCGTCTGGGGATGGTACGCGGTACTCATATTTAACTTGGACCCCGCACATTCTTGAAAGCTCCTCCAAAATCTGGAGTTGAACCTGGGGTCTCGGTCTGAGACAATGGACGCTGGGACTCCATGTCGCGTCACTATTTCCTTAAGGTAAATGTCCACCAGTCTATCAACTGTGTATCTCTCATTGATAGGAATGAAATGAGCTGACTTTGTTAGTCGGTCTATAATCACCCATATGGCATCATGGTTGGCTTTCGTCTTTGGTAAACTGACAACAAAATCCATGGCTATCTATTCCCATTTCCATTCGGGAATCTCCAGGGGTCGTAAAAGTCCACTGGGTCTCTGGTGCTCTGCCTTTACTCTTTGGCAAGTCAAACATTTGCTTACCCATTCTGCTACATTCCTCTTCATGTTGGGCCACCAGTAATATTCCTTCAAATCCCTATACATCTTGGTGCTTCCCGGGTGAATGGAATACCTTGAACTATGACTTTCATCCAAAATCTCATCTTTAAGCTCTTGAACGTTCGGAACCCAAATCCGGTAGGAGTACCTCATTATCCCTTTATCATCTTTCTCAGTATGGATCTCTTCTCCAGTCATTGACTCTCTGCCTTCATTCATTATTTTCTCTTGGCACAATCTGATCTTTTCCAATAACTCTGGCTGCATTGAGATCTTAAAAAGCTTTTAAGTTCCGGTTCCGGTTACCTTTATTTCTATTTCCATTCTCTCAAAATCCTTTATCAATTCTTCCGAAGTCGTTATCATTCTGAGTCTTTCTTTTCTACTAAGGGCATCAGCCACCACATTGGCTTTCCTCGGGTGATAGAGAATCTCACAATCATAGTCCTTGATTAGCTCTAACCATCTCCTCTGGTGCATGTTGAGCTCTTTCTGCGTAAATATGTACTTGAGGCTCTTATGGTATGTGAAAATCTCGCACTTCTCTCCATACAAGTAGTGCCTCCAAATTTTTAGGGAAAAAACTATTGCCGCGAGCTCAAGGTCATGAGTAGGATATCTAATCTCGTATTCCTTCAGTTATCTCGACGCATACGCAATCACTTTACAGTGCTGCATAAGCACACACCCTAATCCTTTGTACGACGCGTCGCTATATATCACAAAATCTCCTTTTCCGTCTGGCAATGCCAACACCGGGGCTGTTACCAACCTTTTCTTTAATTCCTGAAAACTGTTCTCGCATTTCTCCGTCCATTCAAACTTCTCTGTCTTACGAGTAAATCGTGTCAAAGGGGCTGCGATCTTCGCAAAGTCCTGTACAAATCTACGATAGTAGCCGGCCAATCCTATGAAACTCCTTACCTCTGTGGGTGTGGTTGGCCTTTCCCAATTTGAGACCGCCTCTATCTTGGAGGGGTCGACCAATACTCCTTCTTCATTGATCACATGTCCTAAAAACTGTACTTCATTCCGCCAGAATTTACACTTCGAGAATTTGGCATATAAATGCTCCTCTCTGAGTATTCCTAGAGCTATCCTCAAATGCTCTGCATGTTCTGCCTCAGTCCTTGAGTAGATTAAAATATCATCGATAAAAACTATCACACACTTGTCCAAGTACTTCTTAAATACTCTGTTCATTAAGTCCATGAAAGCGGCTAGGGCGTTGGTTAATCCAAAGGACATTACCAAGAACTCATAGTGCACATACCTGGTACGGAACGCTGTCTTGGAAATATCTTCGGGTTTAATCTTTAGTTGGTGATATCCAGTTCTCAGGTCAATTTTGGAAAAATAAACAGCATCCTTTAGCTGGTCGAACAGATCGTCTATTCTAGGTAACGGGTACCTGTTCTTTATGGTTAGCTTGTTCAACTCTCGATAGTCGATGCACAGCCTCATGCTCCCATCCTTCTTCTTAATAAATAACACTAGTGCTCCCCACGGAGACACACTGGGTCTTATCATACCCTTATCCAAAAGTTCCTGCAATTGGGTAGCTAATTCCTTTATTTCTAATGGGGCTAACCGGTAAGGTGCTTTTGAAATTGGCGCCGTCCCTGGGGCCAACTCAATAAAAATTTAGTCACTCTATCGGGTGGTAATCCCGGAAGGTCTTGTGGGAATATGTCTTCAAATTCGTTGACTACCGGAATATCTTGTAAGTTGGGCACCTCCTTTTGCGTGTCCACCTCATAGGCTAGGTAAGCCTCATTTCCGTTTCGTAGCATCCTTCTGGCCTGGGCCATAGTCAAAAATTTATGCGTCTGCCTCTTTCCTCTAAATATAACTTCTTTCTTTCCTGGGATATTTAACTTAACTTTCTTCCCCTTATAGTCTATCTGAGCATCATTGCTAGATAGCCAATCCATTCCCAAAATTACATCAAACTCCCCTAATTTAAAAGGAATCAGATCAACACTAAAAGATTGCTCCCCTATGCCTAACTCACAGGCGGGGTGAATCTGGTTAACAGGAATAATTTCATGATTGGCTATTTCTACTTGTAAGGGTTCTATCAAGGGTTCAGCCTTAAGTCTTAATTGACGCGCAAGGTCCTTTGATATAAAAGATTTAGTTGCTCCCGAATCAAATAAAATGTTTGTACTGACTGAATTTAGAGAAAGGGTACCTGCTATCACATCTGAGTCTTTCATAGCATCCTGGACTATCATGTTGAAAGTCCTCGCAGTAGGTGGCTTATTGGAGGCAGCCCTGCTGGCTCCTGAAGCTGCTGGTTTGTTCATTGGGCATTCCCTCTTCCAATGACCCGGGCGTCCACACTGATGACAAGTGGTGGTTGGAATGACGGCAGGGGTTGATGAAGGGCACTTAGTTAAATAGTGACCTTCTCGACCGCACTTAAAGCATGTTACTGGCTTTCCTTTACACTCCCCAGTGTGCATCCTTCCACAAGTGTTACAGGCTGGCAATGGGGGTCGAGACTGGTTGGAATAGGACATTCTTGACTTCTGGCCGCTCTGGCTCACATTCACGCTCATTGGCCGCTTAAACCCAGTGTTCTTTCCCGGTAGGGACACTGCTCCTCGATTAAATCTAGTTGGGAAGCTCCTTCCTGCGGAACCTCCACCCATGCTCATGCTTTTCCTCTTTATTCCCTTCTCTCTTTCCCTCTGCATCTGTTCACTTCCAGCTTCTACAATTGTTGCTTTTGCACCAAAGTGGCATAATTAGTAAGCTCAAGGATTGCCACCCTATTCTGAATCCACGGTTATAGTCCCTGCTGAAACCTCCTAGCTTTCTTTTCATCGGTGCTCACAAATTCCGGCACAAACCTTGATAACTCAGTAAATTTCGCTTCGTACTCTGCTACAGATAAATTATCCTGCTTTAACTCCAAGAACTTGAGCTCCATCTGGTTTTCCATAAACCTCGGGAAATACTTTCCCAGAAACAACTAACTGAATCTCTCCCAGGTTATAATAGCATCTGTCTCCATGTTTTTCTTGGCCTCCCACCAGTAGTTAGCCTCTCCTTTCAGAAGGTAGGTAGCAAATACAGTCTTCTGTGCCTCATCGGTACTCAGAATCTTAAAGGATTTCTCCATTTCCTTTAACCATGCCCTTGCCTCAACCGAGTCGGCTGATCCGTGGAACTCAGGTGGCTTAAGGGACTTAAAAGCCCTGAAAGAGTTTGCCACAGCATTGTTATTTCCTTGAGGGGGTAGGTTGGGTTGACGTTCCAAGTTCTGCCTTAGTAGTTGCATGAACTGGCCCATGGGATCCATACCTGAGTCTGGCATTGGTTGCTCAACCTCAGTTTCTCCTTCTTCAGCCTCTATCTCAAATCCCTCAACATCATATGTTTCCTCTTCCTCTTCATACAGGGAGTCATCCTGTTCCACATAATCCTCATCTTCCTCTTCACTGTGTTCCTGGTTCCTACCGTCCTGGTTATGGCTTCCCTGGTCCTCAGATCCAGGGTTCGCCCTAGTTCCAATCTTTCTTGGCGGCATGATACTGATAATTATTTGGGGAAATTCAACGTTAGGTCACAATCATACACAACATTGTGCCTTGCACAGTTCTATAATGGGGAGAATGTATCTCGCAATTCTATTATATTATGACAGTTATAATAAGAAGTGCAGTAATAATAATGATAAAAACAGTGATCTCGTCACTAAAGAACTGAACCGAAAGGAAATAAATATATACATAATGCGAGAAATACATAGTTTGATCTGGTCAAAAGTACAACAGTGCTACAGCCATCTGTCCCAAAAGTGATACACAATAGTCTATCTGTCTAGTCAGAAAAAGGGATGCTATATACAAGTCAACTATCCCGAAAAATTGGCTCTTACTAAGGCCTCGACTAACTAGACAACTAGACTATCCCATCGTCAGTCCTGAATCACACACCGGAGCGGGTCAGCTCCCATACCCTTTCCATCGCACGACGGAAGATATAGTCGGCCTGCCGCCTGAAGATCCTACCATGCCTGTCCCCCTGGAGCGATCTGAGTCTCGCTCGGGAAGTGAGCTCTATCCCCGTCAGCTCCCTCCTCAAGGATTGGGGTATAGCAGCCCTAGTCTCATAAGCTCGGGTACGCCTACCCACCCTCTCTGCATCCAACTCCCTCCTGGCCTCATCCAGCCGGGCCTCAGCAACAACCACTCGGGTCCTCAGTACATCCTGAACATAGCCGTGGGCTAACAAAGACTGCCTATGGGCAGGGTCGAGAGGTGGTGAATCTGGAGCCGCTAGGGGTGCCTCCTCGGTCTGCCTAGGCTCGGAAGTATGGGTCTCTGAGCTGTCATCATAGGGGATCCAAGATAGTGGTGGAGGGGTAGGAGCTCTGACCACCGGGATTGTGGGTAAAGGGGTACCAGTGTACACTACCATAGCTCCGACACGCTCCTCAGCTACTGGGACCTCATCCGGGTCCTCCTCATCTGAAATAGTAATGACCTCTGTCTCTGACTCCTCTGAGGGGTCCTCCTCATCCTCCTCATCCTCCTCCATCTCAGGCTCCTCCTGATCCTCGACATCTAGCAGTGCCTCATCATGCTCACGCTCGAACATCTCAGGGTCCTTTATCTTATGTGCCTACACATTAAACGAGCTAAGTTACTATCATGATACTTATAAGGGTTCCCGTAAAGGTTTTAACTGTCAGCGCTACTTTAAGTAGTCCGACCATGAACTTGGCAAGAGTTCTTATTATCTTTGTGAGTTTATTATTATATCATCGCATCATCTCTGAGGTTTATAACGCTTAGCTCTGATACCATTTCTGTAACACCCCCAGATCCGGGGTCAGGGATCCGGGTCGTCACGGTCTTTCTTTCCACAATATCACTTCACTTAATTAATAATAATTAACCTTATGATGTGACCCCACACTAACACACACCACAACCCGTTATAGTCTCAGAGATGAAATTGAAATAAGTACAAGTCTTTGAATCCACAATTTAAAAGTTATTACAACCCAAAATGATTACTTGATAAGTTTACAATTAATTGTCATTATCTGCCACAAGTTATAATTATACATAATTGATTCCCAAAAGTAGAAGGTCTGATCTACAGATAGATCTACCTCTGCAGCTATAGCAGCTATGATCTCAACGGGAAGGCGCGGGGCGCTTCCCACGCTCTTGCGCTGGGTCTGCTTGAGTCTGACCATCTTTCCTAACTGTTGTTGTGTGATGAAGAAGAAAACAAGGGTGAGCATTACAGCTCGCAAGATAATATATAGTGTAAACAATAATGCACGTATCTAAATGGATGACTTACTAGAATCCTTTATCAAGTGCAAGATAATTACTTACTGGATATAAGCAAAAACAAGGGATGAAGTTACCAAATACTTCACTATACTTATATCATTTATAAAGCTACTTGAACTACCACTGTTCAAGGTATAAGGAGCTTTCAACAGTTCATCACATAGATGAGACTACAAGACAAGATTTGAATAGATTAAATCTTTGAAGTATTATTGAAGGAAATGAAGTTATGATATACTTCATTAAGTTCCGATATATATCCACATATATACCTTCTTTATACAGTTCCTGAAAACCACTGTCATGTAAAGTATCAAAAACACAAATAACTTGAGTACAAAACTCCAATTCAAGCATTTATAGAGGATTCTAAGTGGCCATAAATGCCACCCAAACTTGAACTGATGCTTGTCCTCAAGCATAAACAGATTCAAAAAACAAGAAATAAAAATGCATGAATGCAAACTATATGAATGCAACGATCCCCGTAGAATAACTAAACCAATCAACTAAAAACATCTCAACAAATGCAGTTATTCGCACAAAGATTAATCAAGTCCCACTAATCAACTTTCAAACAAGAAATGTGCGTGTGTGTAAATGCTTACGGATATATTATTGTAAATAGATAAATAATCAAGACTCACTACTCATCAAGGCAATCACAAGGTTATAAATAGAATAAAAGCTAAACTCAAAATAACTTATAACACTTCAATTCTTATATCGGAGTTTTACATGGATTCATGTTTTTATTCACAACACACAAACAACACAAATATGCTTATTTGACCGTGCAATGAGTGAGGTCCACAAAAGACATATACAATAATACCCATGTAGCGAGCGTTAGGTTAGTGGATCCCAGACTATAAAAGCCTTAGGTCACTAGGCACAAAGTCCCCTAAGAACTTAATAACTCGATTATTAAAGAGCCCACTCGTGATCAATTATGCATAACATATATATTTTTTCTTTTTTTTTCTTTTCACATCATTTCTGAACGAGTTGTTTCGCTCCATCTCATTCAACCCTAGACTACTCATATAAAATGAGCCGGCTACTAGCCATTTGACACCTAGCCACAACAACTAGCAATGAAATCCAATTTTCTCCAATATTTAAATATCCATGTTATTTTATCATTAAGAGAATATACTAAATTCTAAATATAAACAAGCGATTAAACCTTGACAAACAAACAAACCATGACCATGATCTAGCCCTCAAGCAACCTATAAGACTTAGTGAAATACAATTGCCTCTAGCATACAAATCAACTCGATAAGACTTAACATCACTAAGCACGACATCACTACATTAGCATCAATATCACAAATTAATCAGAAAAATCATCTAAGGGATCACGTTATAATGCAAATGCATGAAACTATATGAACAAACTATCATACAAAATAATGGAAACATAAATAAAATAATTAAAAAAAACTACTACATGGTAAATATGCAACTATATGAACTAATCTAGCTTGATTATGCAAACTATATGTGACTCACACAAAACAAATAATTCTTAACTACTACCACCAAACTTAAAATATTCACTGTCATCAGTGAAGGTAATAGCAAGGATTCAGGAATACCTAGTTAGAATCAGGGTCATCACCCTCAAGGGGTGGAGTGTCAGGAGTGTCTGGAGGCGGATACACGGAGTCCTCACTGAATAATGGCCACTGGATATCAACTCATGTGGCTCTGAATGCAGTCCCCAATGCCTGGGTAATGTCCTATGCAAAATAACTATGGATGTCATGCATCGCATCCATCCTCCTTAACAAGCGCTTTTATTGCGCTGAACTCATCCCAACACTGCCCTGAGCTTCCTCCTCTTGCTGCTGCTGCTGCGATCTCAAAGGACCGGCCTCTCCCAACTCAGTTCCCCAAGCTACTCTGCTCGCATGCGTCGTGCCACCAGCATATGCCTGAGGAGTTGGCCTTCCACCTGGCAGATGGTCATAAGAATATCCAACAGCTACTCGAGAGCTACAACTGCTCATGTGCGGGCCAATGAATGCCAACCACCACACATAACTTCGTCATAATGGACGCATAGGGTATAGAACCCGTAGTATTCCCTCGCAAGAACCTCATAATACCCTGATGAATAACCATCCCAAGATCCACATAGTCTCTCTGAAGAATCCCTCACAACAGACGTGCATGCTCAATAGTAACATCATGCACGTCAGAAGATGGCATGATGTTAGCACAAATAAAGGAATTCCATATACGTGCACACCTATTTATATATGAGGCAGGGAACGTGGCATACTCGTTCGTGCCCTTCTTAAACTTTCAATGAGTCTCAGGCACACACAGGGTAGCAACAATCAAATACAAGTTAAACTCCTCCGGCATCTTCTCATTCCGATTCTCATGTTCTGGCTTCCTATCGGACTGCTCAATCGTCCTACGAATAGCCTCAGCACTATACTCCACCGCCATCCCCCTAACAACCGTGCAACCGTTCTTCTCCGCCTTAGTATTCATGTAGAACTCATGCACCACACTCATGGGCACAACAGCGGGTGTCTCGCAAAAAGTAACCCATCCCATCTCCAAGATCATCTCCAACAACTTACCATCTTTCCCTGATGACAGAAAACCACGCTCCTTGGCTATAGGCTTCGAAAGCAACTTCACATACTCCGCCGCAGCCTTGGGAGTTGAAAGCCTAGGACTTACACCACCCACACTCGAAGAATCAGTGGTGTTGCTGCTAACTTGGGTTGGTTATCTTTTTGGTGCCATTGAGATTGAATAAGCTTGAGAGAATCGAAGTTTCTAAGAGAGATTTGTGTGTTTGAGTGTTTGAGAAGTAACGGAGGAGTTGTGTATAAGTGTATGTATATATAGGAGATTGGGAGAGAATTAGTTATGGAAAAGGAGTGGGAATTGATTATGGGAATAATGGGTATAATGGGTTTGATTTGGAGAGGGAAATATGGGATGTGGGAGAGTAAAATTTGGGTAGGAATTGATTTTGCCTTCAAATTCCCGAATTTCTATTTATATATATATTATTATTATTTTCAGATCAGGGACCCAGCGCGGCCGCACGCTACCTCAGCGCCGGCGTGCCGTGCTCCTGCCAATCCAGCGCGGCCGCCTCGCCAGGTAGCGCAGACGCGTGCAGTTTCTGTCAAATCAGCGCGGCCGCCCTGCTTCACAAAGTGGGCGCGCCGTGCTACTGTAGTTGTTACTGAATTTTTCTGTTTTTCTAATTTTTTTGTGTTTTCTCCTTTTTTTCTTCTTCCTCTATCTACTAATGTACAACAAACTTGGGTTGCCTCCCAAGAATCACTTGGTTTATGTCGTTAGCTTGACGTAGAATCTCGAGATCAAGTAGTCAATAGAATGGCACTAACCACCTCACGGTTTTCCATATCCCTATAGTAGTGCTTCAACCTCTGTCCATTCACTTTGAATGCTTGGCCTAGATCATTCTCAAAAATCTCCACAGCTCCATGCGGAAACACAGTTTTGATTATGAAAGGCCCGGACCACCTTAACTTCAATTTTACAGGAAAAATAAGGAGACGGGAGTTGAACAAAAGAACTTGCTGCCCCGACACAAATGATTTGAGCACCAGACCCTTATCGTGCCACCTATTGACTTTCTCCTTATACATTTTGTTGTTTTCATACGCTTGAAGTCAAAATTCGTCGAGTTCATTCAATTGAAGCATTCTTTTCTTATCAGCTGCATCCAAATCAAGGTTCAACTTCTTCAGAGCCCAATACGCTTTATGCTCAAGCTCCACATGCAAATAACACCCCTTACCATAAACCAGCTGAAATGGCGACATACCTAACAGAGTCTTGTATATTGGTCTATATGCCCAAACAGCTTCATCAAGCTTCAACGACCAATCCTTCCTTGATGGACTCACCACTTTCTCTAGAATACATTTAATCTCTATGTTAGACACCTCGGCTTGCCATTAGTCTGAGGATGGTAGGCTGTAGCAATACGATGATTCACATTATACCTTTGCATCATAGCAGTGAACTTGCGATTGTAGAAATGCAATTTCTCATCACTGATTATGACTCTTGAAGACCCAAATCGTGTGAATATCTGCTTATGAAGAAAATTAAGCACTACCTTCGTATCATTTGTCGGCAAAGCATTGACTTCAACCCATTTCGAGACATAATCAACTGCCAACGAGATATACTGATTATTGCAAGATGAGTCAAACGACCCCATGAAGTCGATTCCCCAAACATCAAAGACTTCAACCTCGAGAAGCACATTAAGAGGCATCTCATCCCTCTTGGACATATTACCCATACGCTGGCATCGATCATACTTCAAAACAAAGTGATGCGCATTCTTAAATAATGTAGGCCACAAGAATCCTGCTTGAAGCACACGAGTTGTTGTCTTCTCTCCGCCATAGTGGCCTCCATAAATAGTCGAATGACAGTCTCGCAAGATCCCCCCCGTTTTACTGTACGGAATACATCTCCAGATGATTCGGTCAGCTCCTTGCCTAAACAGATATGGTTCATCCCACATGCACCACATCACCTCATGAAGAAACTTCTTCCTTTGAGCATAAGATAAATCTGTAGGCATAATATTACTCACAAGGTAGTTCACAATGTCTGCAAACCATGGTTCTTCTTTTTGTACCCCAAACAGCTGCTCATCGGGAAAAGACTCATTTATCAATGTTTTATCCTGTGAAGTAGCACTTGGGTCTTCCAAACGCGAGAGATGATCAGCGACTTGATTCTCATTACATTTTCTATCCTTGATCTCTAATTCAAATTCCTGAAGCAAAAGAACCCATCTAATCAATCTAGGCTTCGAGTCCTTCTTTGAGACGAGATATCGAATGGTAGCGTGATCAGTGAATACTTTCACCTTCGTTCCTAGCAAATAAGATCGAAACTTCTCAAAACCGTAGACAATGGCCAAAAGTTCTTTCTCATTAGTAGTATAATTCAGTTGAGCACCGTTAAGGGTCTTACTCGCATAGTAGACCACATGAAATATATTGTTCTTTCTATGCCCAAGAACTGCTCCAACTGCATAGTCACTTGCATCGCATATCATCTCAAATGGTTCATTCCAATCAGGTTTAGTTATGATTGGTGCTGTGATCAAACTATTCTTCAAGAACTCAAAAGCAGCTAGGCACTCATCATCAAACTTGAATGGGACATTCTTCTCTAGAAGATTGCACAAGGGTTTAGATATTTTTGAGAAGTCCTTGATGAACCGCCTATAGAAATCCGCATGACCTAGAAAGCTGCCAACTCCCTTAACAGAAATTGGTGGGGGAAGATTTTCAAGGACCCTCACCTTGGCTTTGTCCACCTCAAGACCCTTACTAGAGACCTTGTGCCCAAGAATAATGCCCTGTTGCACCATAGAGTGACATTTCTCCCAGTTGAGAACCAGATTGGTCTCAACACACCTTTTAAGAACTACGCCAAGATTCTGTAAGCACTCATCAAAAGAATCACCAAACACAGAGAAATCATCCATAAACATCTCCACATTCTGGCCAATCATGTCAGAGAAGATAGCCATCATGCATCTCTGAGATGTGGCAGGTGCTGCACACAAACCAAAAGAAACCCTTCTGAAGGAAAAAGTACCAAATGGACAAGTGAAGGTAGTCTTTTCCTGATCCTCTGGAGCAATACAAATCTGATTATATCCTGAATAGCCATCCAGAAGACAGTAGTACTCATGCCCAGCCAATCTGTCAAGCATCTGATCAGTAAACGGAAGAGGGAAGTGGTCCTTCCTTGTGGCCTTGTTCAACTTCCTGTAGTCCATGCAAACTCTCCACCCCATGACTGTTCGAATAGAAATGAGCTCATTCTTCTCATTAGCTACAACCGTGATACCTCCTTTCTTCGAAACACACTAAACTGGACTCACCTAAGAACTGTCAGAAATAGGATAGATGATCCCTGCATCCAGCCATTTGAGATTTCCTTCTTCATAACTTCTTTCATGATTGAATTAAGCTTTCTCTATTGCTCAACGGTAGGCTTGCTACCTTCCTTTAGCAAAATTTTATGCATGTAATAAGAAGGGATGATTCCCTTAATATCTGATATAATCCATCCAATTGCCGATTTGAACTCTCTCAGAATTCTTAAGAGTTTTTCCTCATCACTGCCTGAAAGGTCAGATGCAATAATCAGAGGCAAAGTAGATGCATCACCTAAAAAAGCATACCTTAAGTGTTCAGGTAATGGTTTAAGCTTAAGTGTAGAATCTTCCTCAATAGATGGCTTGAGGCGCTTTGGAGATTTGTTCAGATCCTCCATTCTAAGAGATTCAAAAGGCATATCCATCTTCCGCTTCCAGGGAGAAGCATTCAGATATTGCAACTGCTCATCACCTTCATCGTCTTCACTACCTGAATTCCCTAACAAGGCCTTCTCTAAGGCATCATACCTTAGCAATTGATCAAGTTTTGCAGCAACCACAGATTCGACCAACTCCACTTTTAAGCACTCCTCATTTATGTAAGGAATTTCATGGCATTGAACATATTGAAAGATCCTGATCCAGCATTTGCATGGTAAGCTCACCCTTCTGCATATTGATCAAGGTTCGGCCCGAGCCAAGAATGGTCTTCCAAAGATTATGGGAATCTTCTTATCCTCCTCGAAATCAAAAATTACAAAATCAGTAGGAAAGATGAGTTTATCAACCTTGACCAAGACATCCTCCACAATGCATCGTGGATACGTAATATAACGATCGGCCAACTGCAAGGTCATATAAGTCGGCTTTGGATCAGGTAAGTCCAACTTCTTGAAGATTGACAAAGGCATCAGATTGATGCTAGCTCCCAAGTCACATAAGCATTTGTCAAAAGGCACTTTTCCAATGGTGCAAGGAATAGTGAAGCTTCCAGGATCTTTAAGCTTCGGAGGCAACTTGTGTTGCAGCACAGCACTGCATTCCTCCGTGAGAGCAACGATCTCTAAGTCATCAAGCTTTACTTTCCGAGAAAGAATACCTTTCATAAACTTCGCATCACTAGGCATCTGTTCAAGAGCTTCAGCGAAAGGTATGTTGATATGAAGTTTCTTGAACACCTCCAGAAACTTCTCAAACTGCTTATCCAGCTTTTTCTTCTGCATCCTCTTAGGAAAAGGAGGTGGAGGATAGATCTGCTTCTCCCCTGTATTAACCTCAGGAGGAGTGTGTTCAACAGTAGTCTTCCTTAGTTCCACTTTTGCTTCCTTCTGCACTTCTTTTTCACCCATAGCTTCTTCATCTGAAACTTGAGAGTTTTCGGAATTTACAACCTTCCCCAACCTTAATGTAATTGCCTTTACCTGCTCATTAGCTTCCCTCTTTCTCGATACTTCAGTGTCACTAGGGAGTGTACCAGGTTGACGATTTAGCAAGTCATTGGCAATTTGTCCAATTTGATTTTCCAAGGTCTTGATAAAAATTGCTTGGATCTTGCACATGAGCCTCAACTTCTCCAATTCAGATTTTTTATTAGACTGTTGTAGCTGGAGTTGTTGCCTTGGTGCATATTACCAGGAGGGTTGTATTGCTTTGCTGGATACTGTTGATAAGGCCGTTGAACCGCATTTTGAGAATTGCTCCAACTGAAGTTAGGATAGATTGTGGTTGTTGGGATGGTAAGTGGCTGGCACAGGCTGCTGCGACCTTTGAAAGTTACTCACAAACTGAGCTGATTCACTAGAAATAGCGCACTACTCCGTCTCATGGGCACCAGCACAAAGCTCACAGACACTAGTGATCTGATTAAGTCCATAATTAGCTAAAGAATCAACCTTCATTGTCAAAGCCTTAAGCTGAGCATCTATAACAGTAGTTGTATCTAATTCCAGAATTCCTGCTACCTTGCCCTGAGATAGTCTCTGAGTAGGATTCTGGTATTCATTCGCAGCCATCAGTTTAATCAATTCATAAGCTTCATCGTAGCTTTTAGCCAACAAGGCTCCTCCTGATGTTGTATCAAGCATGGGTCTAGAAGTAGCACCCAAGCCATTATAAAAGCAGTTAATGATCATCCATTCAGACATCCCATGATTAGGGCATTTCCTAAGCATCTCCTTATAGCGATCCCAAGCCTCACATAAAGATTCTCCATATTGTTGTGCAAATTGAGTAAGTGCGTTTCTGATTGCCGCAGTCTTCTCTATAGGAAAGAATTTCGTTAAAAACTTTTGCACAAGATGCTCCCATTTGGTGATAGACCCCGGTGATAGAGAATGTAACCAGCACTTAGCTTTATCCCGCAGAGAGAATGGGAAAAGCCTCAACTTAATAGCATCTCCAGAAACTCCATTAAACTTGAAAGTGTCATAGATCTCGATGAAATCTCTGATGTGCATGTTGAGGTCTTCTGTCGGATAACCCCCAAACTGAACTGAATTCTGTATCATCTGAATCGTGCTCGACTTGATATCAAAGGTATTAGCCGAGATGGATGATCAAACAATGCTAGACTGAATATCATTAATCTTCGGTTGAGAGTAATCCATCAAAGCCTTCGGATTCACTTCTGGTTCTCCCATTAAAATAAGTGCTTCTTCTTCAACTTTCTCCTCGACAAGAACTTCCTCGAAAACTTCCTTAGCTACTAAAACTTCTTCCTCAGCTTGATCCAGTGTTCTCTTATGAAACCGAGAACGTGTATGCATACACGCTGGCTAGAGCACCTGAAACACGACAAGGAAATAAGTAAGTAACAATGTCCGAGTCAATGAACTTTAACGACCACTGATGACAAACACATAAACTAAAAATAAACCGCAAGTCCCCGGCAGCGACGCCAAAAAACTGTTAGGGCTAGAACACGCGCTAATATTCACACAAGTATACGTGATCGCAAGTAATATAGAATTAATTCTAGTTCCTTCCCACAGGGACTGGTTTAAGTTAATTTTAATCAATCTACTTATACAAAAATGGTATGGTTATTATCCAATGCTAAGACGAATAACAAATTGAGGTTGTTTTAACTACGCTTGACTAAGAGATTATACTAAAGAACATTTAACTAAGAGAATTAAAAGAGTTGAATACTATATGACACAAATATGGGATTCTAACTTCATTAAATGCTTCATTCAATAGCCTTTTCATTCTTAACCTTAGCATGTAATGGTGATGACACTAATCAGATAACACTAAACTAATAAACGCCAACTTTCGTTGTACGAATACCATACTACCAGACATCCATAAAAGAGATAGAAGATGAATAGATAGCAATTATATTGAGACCTTATATGTCTATAGAATTTGACAACATAACAGTTTATGAACAAGTAATCTATCGTGATTACATAGGGCAAGTAAGATGATTAAAATTACCTACGAATCATGCATAACAAATACATGAACCTATGCTAGCATGGCAAGTTCTAAACCCCTAAATTCACTTTCGCTTCATTAAAAATTAACACGCTATCTTATAAGTTCATGACGCTCATAAGATGAATAAGAACAACCAATACTAGGATATCATATAATCACCCCACACTAAGGCATCGAAACAAATTAACTAAAGAAATCCATAAATAAATCCGTTAGAACCCCACGATAACGATTAGCCCATAATCGGACTCATCATCAACGTGGGTTCCGATGAAAGCATGGTATAATAAATGTTGTCTTTATACTGAATAAATAATAAACCAAGTACGAAATAAGAGTATAGGTTCACAAGTAAGAAAACTAGCATCCAAATTTATAACTTAAAACAAAGAATCACAAGAATAAACTAGATCCTCTTCGCCTTGGTTGAATTGTGCTCTACGGTCATCTTACGCCTTCTCCTTAAGCTCTGGTTAGTATTTTTATAAAAAGCGATCATAAGTTATGTTTATATTGCAGCCCATGCAGATTAGAAGTCGTTCGGATCAAAATCAGAGTAGAAACAGGATTCCTGGAATTCGACCCGTCGCGGTCGCGCGCTTCACCAGCGCGGGCGCGCTTCACCAGTGCGGGCGCGCTGCACTTCTGTAATCCTGGCGCGGCCGCGCGCTACTACAGCACGAGTGCGCTAACTCTCTGGAGAAAATCCTAACTTCTGCTTTTCTTGCTGGTTTAAGTTGGTCTTTTCATGAGCAATCTTCTTGACACCATCCTAACACCATATTAGCATCAAAACAATGCCAATTCACCTGAGTTCCTGATATAAGCCTGAAATGCAAAAAACACTACACTACACATCAAAAACATAAATAACTTGAGTACAAAACGCCAATTCAAGCCTTTATAGAGCATTCTAAGTGGACATAAATGCCACTTAACACACCCCCAAACTTGAACCGATGCTTGTCCTCAAGCATAAACAGACTCAAAGAACAAGAAATAAAAATGCATGAATGCAAACTATATGAATGCAATGATCCCCATAGAATAACTAAACCAATCAACAAGCAAAATCTCAACAAATGCATTTATTTGCACAAAGATTAATCAAACCCCACTAATCAACTTTCAAGAAAGAAACGTGCGTGCGTGCAAATGCTTACATATATACTATGACAACTAGATAAATAATCATGACTCACTTCTCATCAAGTCAATCACAAGGTTATAAATAGAATTAAAGCTAAACTCAAAATAACTGATAATACTTCAATTCTTATATTGGAGTTTTACATGGATTCATGCTTTTATTCACAACACATAAACAACAAAAATATGCTTATTTAACTGTGCAATGAGTGAGGTCCACAAAAGACTTATACAATAATACCCATGTAGCGAGCGTTAGGTTAGTGGATCCCACACTATAAAAAGCCTTAGGTCACTAGACACAAAGTCCCTTAAGAATTTAATAACTCGAATATTAAAGAGCCCACTCGTGATCAATTATGCATATCACATATTTTTTTTCTTTCTTTTTTTTCTTGTTTTCTTTTCACATAATTTCTGAACAAGTGTGTTTCACTACATCTCGTTCAACCCTAAACTACTCATATAAAATGAGCTGGCTACTAGCAATTTGACATCTAGCCACAACAACTAGCAATGAAATCCAATTTTCTCCATTTTTTAAATATCCATGTTATTTTATCATTAAGAGAATATCTTAAATTCTAAATATAAACAAGCGATTAAACCTTGACAAACCAACAAACCATGACCATGATCTAGCCCTCAAGCAACCTATAAGACTCAGTGAAAAAAAATTGTCTCTAGCATACAAATCAACTTGATAAGACTTAACATCACTAAGCACGACATCACTATACTAGCATCAATATCACAAATCAATCGGAAAAATCATCGAAGGTATCATGTTATAATGCAAATACATGAAACTATATGAACAAACTATCATACAAAATAATGGAAACATAAATAAAATAATTAAAAAAACTACTACATGGTAAATATACAACTGTATGAACTAAACTAACATGAATATGCAAACTATATGCGACTCATATAAAACACATAATCATGAACTACTACCCCAAACTTAAAATATTCACTGTCCTCAGTGGAGGTAATAGCAAGGATTCAAGCATACCTACTCAGAATCAGGGTCATCGCCCTCAAGGGGTGGAGTGTCTGGAAGCTTATACACAGAGTCCTCACCGAATACTAGCCACTGGATGTCAACTCATGTGGCTCTGAATGTAGTCCCCAACGCCTGGGTAAGCACCTGTGCAAAGCGACTATGGATGTCATGCATCACATCCATCCTCCTCAACAAGCACATATACTACGCTGAACTCATCCCAGCACTGCCCTGTGCTTCCTCCTGCTGCTGCTGCGATCCCGAATGACCGGCCTCTCCCAAATCTACTCTCCAAGCTGCTCTGCTCGCCTGCGTCATGCCACTAACATATGCCTGAGGAGCTGGCCTTCCACCTGGCAGATGGTCATAAGAATATCCAAGCCCCTTTAGATCGAGCTTCCCACTATACCACTCCTGCATATTCAACAACGTCAAACTATCAATTGGGGCACTCGGGAACTGCAGCTGCTCATGTGCGGGCAAATGAATTCCAACCGCCACACACAACTTCATCACAATGGACGCATATGGTATAGAAGCCATAGTACTCCCTCGCAAGAACCTCAGAATACCCTGATGAATAACCATCCCAGGATCCACATAGTCTCCCTGAAGAATCCCCCACAACAGATGTGCACGCTCCACAGTAACATCATGCACGTGAGAAGATGGCGTGATGTTAGTGTTAGTCCCTAACAATGCAACAAGAATTACAAAAGGGGGGTTGAATGGAATTCTTGATCCTTTTTCTTAAATAATAAAATGTTCTATCTTAATAATATATAAGTGTTTGATTTGCAAAGTGCGGAATAAGAAGTTAGTGAAATCAAAACACAAGTAATTAAAAACACAAGTCTTTAAAAACTTTCTGGTGGATTTGGATGTATCCACCAGAGATATTTATTATATCAAGAGAACTCTGTGTAGCAAGATTTGCTCACAGCTTCTTACAAATATGAACAACTAAATTTACTGAGAAATGCTAAGAATACAGCTTACAAATATTTCTCTTTGAATGTTCTTGCTTAGTGTTCTTGTTGTTCTATTTGCTACTTCTTGGTTTATGTATCACCAAGATTACAAAGTAATAAGACAAGATAATAAAAGAAAACCTATCAAGTCTAATACTATGCTGCCTCATTACTCTATTCCAGCATCTTTGAATATCTTCATAATAGCATGGAAATGGCAGTGCTTCTTTGTTCTCTAAAACCCAGTTGAATAGGCTTCCACATTCCTTTTGCATACACTTGACGCATGTGACTGTGTTGTCACTGTCAACTGATGTTTTAATTGATTATCCATCGGGTACATGATCATCCGTCGGGTTGCCTAGTTGATCATCCGTCGAGTGGCATTATTGTTTATCCGTCGGGTAGCAATCTGGCCCTTGACTTCATTTCATTTATACAGAATTAAAAGACATCATCTATGTACAATTAATCAACATATTCTGCATATTTAATTAAAGTCAATCATGACTTGAGTGCTACTACAGAATCTAAACAAGGTGTATGCAGAAATGTGCTACAGACTCATTATTACATAAGCTACTCACTCGATGGATAATTGATCATCATCCGTCGGGACTATATTGAGTCATCCATCGGGACTTTATTCCTTATCCGTTGAGTGCTACATTTTTCACCAAGTAAAATCTACCAAGGTGTTTTGTTAATGAAATCATCAAGTTCATAACATATCCACAACAATCTCCCCCAATTTATGTCTACTGGAATTGTAGCCATAAATTAAGAGAAACTTGATGATAACAAAATGCCCAAAAAAAATACAACTTTAAAAGTAAGTAGATAAAACTGTAAAGTGTTTCAATTAACAAAATGCACAAAGATTAGCTCATAGTCATTTTCAAGATGCTCCTCTAGCCTGAGCTGATTTATCTAGTTCCTTGAAGGTCTGGATCTCTTTCCAAGCTTTCTGGTTATTTTCTTCTATCTGATTTTGGAGTTGTTTGTGGAATTCCAGTTCATCAGATTCTGAGAGATTTAGCTTTTCTTGCATCTCCAAAAGAGTCTCATTGCCAGAGATGCTCAATTGGTCTTCTTATCCGAAAAATTCTCTAACCCCTTTGTCATCCATGAACTCCATCAGCCAGTAGGGCCTTAGATGCACTCTTCTCCCTGTGTAAGGAATAATTAGAGTCTTTGGGAGTGCATCTTTAGCTCTAATACTCCTCAGTTCTTCAATCTTCTTTAGAACCAGTCTTCTTGCAGTTACATTGAATCCAAAGTTCTTCTTGAATGATGAATAAACCTTTATCATCACAGATTGGCTTTCTTGAAGGATCCTGTGAAGTGGCCATTGAATCTCCTTTCCTCCCTTGTACTTGAAGACTAACCTTTCAGGTAGATTCCTGTAGGCATCAATCCCTCTAACTTCTTCTAGTTCATCAAGATATAGGTTTAGATCAGAGAATTCTTTGATGTCACATAAGTACATGTAATCTCCCTTGCTGACTTTGGATTGAGCTTTGATTAGAGATTTGGATTTGAGAGGTGACAACTTCACTTTCTTGACTGCTCTTGACTTTGTTCTTTTTGGCTTGTTAAGGATTGGAAAATTGAAGTCAAGAATTGGTAGACTTTCTCAGTCTATTGGTTCATCCTTAGGCACAATAGGTTCATCATGAATGTTCCTGTAAGGATCCACCACCTTAATGTCTTCAAATACCACAGAGGGTTTTGATGCTTGAGTTGTAGTTGGAGTGGATTCTTTGGAAAACTGATCCTCCAATTCCTTACCAGCAAAGTTCAATTTCCTTTTGGTTCTTTTGGCCAATTCTTTGTATCTCAGAAATTTCTTCTGTTGTGGTTCAACTTGCTTCTTTGGATCTTGAGATTCAATGATTTCAGATGGTTGAGTAGGAATTTGTTGTGTTGGTTTCACAGTTTATAGCTTGGCCAAGATAGCAGCTTGCTCTTTCTTTTGTTTAGCCTTTTTAGCATCTATAGCATCTTGCTTCTTTTCTTGCTTCAATCTTGCCTTTTCTTCTCTCTTTGCTTCAGCAAATTGAGGATGTCCCGCCACCACACAAATTTCTTTACCATTCCTGAAAACTTTAGCAATTCTCCTTTTTAAAGCTAAATCAGCTGGATCCTTGTAGAAGGCAATGGATCTTGACAACAGTTTCTTCTCATCAGGCTTAGGTGTCTCATACACTGTGTCCAAAGGGTTCTTTAATGAGGTTCTTGGATAATTCACCCTTGGCTTGAAAAGTACTTCAGCCTTTGGAGATTTGATGCAGGATGGCTGTCCTCTTTCTAGATAGTTCATGCTCATTTCATTCACAGAGATTTTCCTGACTTGAAAGTGATGAATGGATGACTTTTCTGGCTTCTTTGCTAGCCCAAACTTCTTTTGAATGTCTTCATCAATTTTCTCCCATTTGATTGGAATCAACTGCTCCTTTTCAGCTGCTCTTAGATTGGCTGCTGCTTCATTTATCAGATCAATGCTATCTTTGGCTGGTGGCTTGGTAAAAGTAATTGAAGGCACAATTACTTTGCTAACTTCAATATTGAGCACTTTTTGCTCCCCCACACTCCTAGAATTTTCTTTCTCCCCCTTTTTGTTATCAGCAAGTTGAGTAGAGGAGTTCTGTGCTGCCACCAGTTTCTGAAGCAAGTTTGTATGTAGAGCTTGGGGTAGATGAATTGCAGTTAGAGATGTTTCCGTTGCTGACATTCTTTTATCTAAGGCCTCTATCTTTGTGGCAAGATCGGAATTTTTCCTAAGTTGTCTCTTGATGTCAAGCACTGTAGCTTCTAGAAGTTTAGAGTCCATCTTGTCAGAAATGGCCTTTTTCATCTCATCAATATCACCTTTGATAGTGTTGACATCTCGAGCATGTTGAAAACCTTGAATTTTTTGTAGTTATAGAGAAGCAAGATGTGCTTGAAGGAGCTTTTTGGTGTTGGCATTAGTGGTGGTTTGAAGAGCAGAATTTGTCTGATTTATGAGTTGAATCAGGGTTGTCTTGAAGTAGTGTTCATCACAGTGCTTTGAAAATGCTCATGATGGCATGCCTGATCTTGAGCTGGAACCTACTTCTCCCTCTATGTCCAATGGCTCTTCTTCACTATCTCCACCTTCACCTCCAAAGAAATCTTCTGAACCACCAGTCTCATAATCAACATCACCAGCTGTAGAGGGCAAAGCTGTGATGGCATCCTTAGCTCTTAGCATTGACTGTGTGGTGTGCACCATGTTAAGCATCTTTTCCGCATTGTCATTGCCCTGTTCAGCTAGAAGTTGATATGCTGGAACAAGGTGAGTAAATGTCTCAGCATCAAGGGAGGTGGAAACTATAACAACTTGAGGTTGCTGAGATAGTCTCTCCCTGTCTGCATCCTGGACATTCATTAACTCACTTACAATAACATCCACCCTTATATCTTTAGTACATGCTTTTCTCTCAATTTCTCTCTTTTTTTGCATCAAGGTCTCACATTGGCTCCCCACCCTCACACCCTCACCTTCACCATCTAAGGTGGGACTCTACACACTATCTTTTGCCAATCCTGAAGAACCGGATTGCATATTTTCACTCTTTTCTTCTCCTTTTTCCTGGGAGCAATCTAGACTCTCACTCATAACACTCTATTCCCTCAATCCTAGGAGTGATTGTACTACCATTATGTCTTCTGCACTTGAAATAATTGATGAAATTTGAAGTTATGCAGAGACACTCGACGGATAAGGGATATCCGTCGGGTTAGCAGTTTGACTATCCCACGGATAACTGCTTTTAAGCTTATCCATCGGGACACAATCACTACTCGATGGATGAACAATATTCATCGAGAGAGAAGGAATAAATGAGTTAGGAGTGAAAACTATTATGGACTCTGTGCAGATTGATGAGAATTTTGGCACAGATGTCTCAACAGTTCCTGAAAGAATTGGCAAATGAGCCAACAAATCATCCAAAAGATGATGCTCACTTGCACTAGATTTTGGCTTCCCCAACAGAGTTAAAGAAGGGGAATCAGGAATTGATGTGTTGATCATATCCACATACAGAGAGTTTATGGGAGAATTTGGTTTTTGGGGTGCTTCTATAACTAAAGATTTTGGTTGTGACTCCACATTTATTGGAGCCACATCAAACTGACTTTGAGAAGGTGCAGTGACTGTGTCTTTAGCACCAGTTTGCACAGTGTGTGAACCCTGTACATCCCCAAGGGTTTTTGGTTTCTTCTTTCTAGTATAGGTTTGGGGTGAGCTTTTGTCTCTTACCCTTTTTGCCTGTGCTCTTGGCTGAGAGCTTTGTTCAATAGTCACATCCTTTTGGGAGGATGTAACTAGTAATGAGCTTATTTCTTTATTAAGCACTGCAGTTTGTTGAGAAACTGCAGTGTGGCTAGGCCGGGCAACACTCACCTCTCCAACCTTATCCTTAGGGTTTCTTTGATGTTCACCCTTTCCCTCACCTACCTTACCCACCTTCACACTCCCCTCTTTTGATTTGGTGGATTTTGCAACTGGCATCTTTTGAGAGATACCAGAGGGGGCTTTCTTTGACTTGGATTTAGAAATTTTGGATTTGGCAGCTTGGGTAGGCAACTGTTGGGTCATTGACACAGTTGCCATAGCTACACTAGATTACAAAGAAATTTGTGAGGTTGGAATAGTAGAGACAGATAAACTTACCTCACTTACCTGAGGTGCTTCCATTATAGGGAAATAGAAGAGTGGCACCTCTTTATGATGGTTTTCCCTGTTCAAATTTGCAATAATTCTTCTCTCTTGAACCCAACAATCTAATTTGTTGGTTGGGTTCTCAAGCACAATTCCCTCAGAGAGGTGGTTAGCTAACATTATGAAAAATCTATCATAGTAAACATTTTTACCCCTCTTATTTAACTCACCTAACTTAAACCCCAACTCAAATAAAATAAGATCACTAAAGTTAAAATACTTATGAGTGACTAGCATGTAAAGCATGCTAAGCATGGAGATATTGACAGAATCAAAATTACTGATTTTACAGAGAATACCTTAGTAACTACATCACATAGATAACTCCATTCCTTCCTAAGTCCCAATCTCCTAATTTCACTTAACTTAGAAGTAGGGAGTGCATAGTTCATGGAGTTAAGTATATTAACAATGTCAGTGTCTGTGTGTGGTGCAGTTACAGTATTATCAGGAATTTTGAAACATGCTTTAACAACATCACTGTTAATACAGAATTATTTACCTTTAATAGTGAGTGTGATGGTTTTATCAGTTGAGTTGTACACAGCAGTTGACCACATTTCTTCAACAACCTCACAGAAGATGGTGGGTGATTCCAGCATGGCATAGTTGAGCTTGCAGTTCTTCACAAAATCGATCATTTTGTGGTAGTCACCAGACTGTTGAATCCCCTTGTTTATTAGAGCCGTGAAGTTGTTCTTCATATAGCTGAATCCAGTTTGTGACATGATCTTGACTACTGGTGCCATTGTTAGAGAGTGAAAATTGCAGAGATAGAGATGATAATGGCTTTTGAGAAAGAGAGAATTAGAGCAGATGATTTGAGAATGATAAAAGAAAAGTAATGGAAATGAATTAAGTTTTTATACTATCTCAAAAAATAACTGTCAAAAATAATAAAGTAAAAAAAAGTAACCAATAAGAATTTCCCAAAATAGCCGTTTTAAAAATAAACTGTAAAAAATCCTTCAAGTATCCCTCGTGTAATACTTATAAACTGTAAGTATACTCGATGGATAAAGTTCAGGAAATTAACGGCTAATATTCAGACAATTCGACGGATGAGGACAAATCAGTTATCCTTCGAGACATAAAATATTCCAGAAAAGTAATTGATTTTATTAATAAAATGTATACCAACGGATGATCAAACTCGATGGATAATGATCATCCGTTGAGATGTAAATTTTGACTTGGCCAAAATTTCATCTAAGACTGTAAAACCAATTAAATTTCTGGCTGCATTACAACTTGCATATTATCTGAAAAGATTTAAGATTAATTTAGCATACCTAACTCACTTACCAACCTTGAAAAGGTGGATTCATCCAGTGGCTTGGTAAATATATCTGCAAGCTGCTTTTTACTTGGAAAAAATGTAGTTCCACAGTACCATTCATTACATGTTCCCTTATGAAGTGGTACTTGATGTCTATGTGTTTATCCTTGAATGTTGTACTGGATTTTCAGTGATGGAAATTGCACTTGTGTTATCACAGAAAATTGAAATTCTTTCCACTTGCAGACCATAGTCTAGCAATTGGTTTTTCATCCATAAAATTTGTGCACAGCAACTGCCAACAGCAATATTTTAGCTGTAGAAGTAGAAACTGAATTTTGCTTTTTACTGAACCAGGACACAAGCTTGTTTCCTAGAAATTGACAGGTTCCTCTTGTACATTTTCTATCAATTCTAGAATCTGTATAATCTGCATCTGAATAACTAGTTAGATTAAAACCAGAATCTCTAGGGTACCAAATGCCAAGTTTTGGTATTCCCTTGAAATATCTGAAAATTCTCTTAATAGCCACTAAGTGAGATTCTCTAGGATCAGCCTGAAATCTAGCACACAAACATGTAGCAAACATTATATCTAGCCTACTAGCTGTTAAGTACAGAAGTGAGCCAACCATGCCCCTATAACTTGAAATATCCGCAGACTTTTAAGTAGTGTTTAATTCAAGCTTAGTTGTAGTGGTCATGGGAGTTTTTGTAGATGTGCAATCCATTAGATCAAACTTATTTAAAAGATCATAAATGTATTTAGTTTGACTAATGAATATTCCACCACTAACTTGCTTAACTTGCAAACCAAGAAAGTAAGTTAGTTCTCCCATCATACTCATTCCATACTTACTTTGCATCAATTTGGCAAACTTTTTACAAAGTTTTTTATCTGTAGAGCCAAAAATAATGTCATCTACATAAATTTGAACAAGTATACTAGAGCCATTAACATTTCTAAAGAATAAAGTTTTATCCACAATACCTCTTGTGAAGTGATTTTCCAAAAGGAACTTTGATAAAGTGTCATACCAGGCTCTAGTTACTTGCTTCAGTCCATAGAGTGCTTTCAAAATAGTAGACATGATTTGGAAAATTTGGATCTTCAAAACCAGGAGGCTGACTGACATAGAATTCCTCCTCCAACTCTCCATTCAGAAAGGCACTTTTGACATCCATTTGATAGACTTTAAAATTGGCATGGGTTGCATAGGACAAAAAAATTCTTGATGGCTTCAAGTCTTACAACAGGAGCAAATGTTTCATCAAAATCTATTCCTTTTTGTTGATAATAGCCCTTAGCAACCAATCTAGCTTTGTTCCTGACTGCTATGCCATTTTCATCCATCTTGTTTCTGAATACCCATTTGGTGTCAATTGGATTCTTTCCTTTAGGCTTGGGCACCAGCTTCCATACCTTATTCCTCTCAAATTAGTTTAGCTCCTCCTGCATAGCTAAAATCCAATCAGGATCCAACAAAGCTCCTTATAACTTCTTTGGTTCTTCCTTAGAAAGAAAGCTAATGTATCGACATTCTTCTTGAGTTGCTCTTCTTGTTTGAACTCTAGAGGATACATCACCAATGATGAGCTCAAAGGGGTGATCCTTTGTCCATTTCCTTTGTTGAGGTAAATTAGCTCTAGATGAAGAGGCCTCATTGTTGTCTTGATGTGTGATTGAGTTTAGATTGTTAGAAACTCCCCCTGAGTTAATGAATCTTTGATTTGAGAGAGGGGAGCTTTCTGTAAGTGATCTATTCTGACTCCCAGCTTCTTTTGATGACCCGACGGATGGTGAATTTTGAGTACCGACGGATGAGGCTGGTTGTCTCCCGACGGATAAGACAGATTGTCTCCCAACGGATGAAGCATTATGCAACTCGATAGATGTTGAGTTTTTTGCTTCATTGGTGGTAGATTTTTCTGCATTATCCTTTCATACTGTTTCTTGATCACTTTCATCATCACTGTCATCACTAACCGTCTCCACATTGTCAAATTTGAGGCTCTCATGGTAATCTCCATCTTGTAGTCCTTCAATATTTTTATCATCAAACACAACATGTATTGATTCCACAACAATGTTGGTTCTTAGATTATAGACTCTATATGCTTTACCAACAGCATATCCAACAAAAATTCCTTCATCTGCTTTAGCATCAAACTTCCCATTCTGATCAGTTTGATTTCTCAAGATATAACATTTGCAGCCAAAGACATGAAGAAAATTTAGAGTTGGCTTCTTGTTCTTGAATAATTGATAGGGAGTCATGCATTTTGCTTGATTAATCAGAGAAATATTTTGAGTGTAGCATGCAGTATTTACAGCTTCAGCCCAGAAATATGTTGGTAATTTAGATTCTTTAAGCATTGTCCTTGCAGCTTCAATATGTGATCTATTCTTCCTTTCTACTACTCCATTTTGTTGTGGAGTTCTTGCTGCTGAAAACTCATGCATGATCCCATTTTCTTCAAAAAAGGCTTTATGACAGAATTCTTGAACTCAGTTCCATTGTCACTCCTGATTCTTCTAACTTTGAAATCAGGATGATTATTGACTTGCCTTATGTGATTGATGATGATTTCACTAGTCTCATCTTTAAACTTTAGGAAATATGTCCAAGAGAACTTTAAGAAATCATCTACAATTACTAGGCAAAATCTTTTCCTTGAGATTGTTGAATCAAGCTTCTTTCTGAATGATGCTTTGATCTACTTTCCTTTTTGGCAGGCATCACACAATCCATCCTTAGAAAACTCCACTTGAGGAAAACCTCTAACTAGTTCTTTCTTTACTAGTTCATTCATGGTCTTGAAGTTTAAATGGGATAGCTTCTTGTGTCATAACCAACTTTCATCCGGACTTCCTTTGCTGAGAAGACAAGTAACAGATTCTGCATTTGATGGGTTGAAGTCAGATAGGTACACATTTCCTTTTCTCACACCAGTGAGAACCACTTTGTTGCTCCTCTTGTTAGTCACAACACAGGCTTCTGAGTTGAAGGTTACTAAATTGCCTTTATCACAAAGCTGGATGATACTCAACAAATTGTGCTTGAGACCATCCAGTAAGGCAACCTCCTCAATGATGACATTGTCTTTTGAAATAAAGCCATATCCCACAGTATAACCCTTTCTATCATCTCCAAAAGTAATACTTGGGCCAGCTCTCTCCTTGAACTCTGTGAGCAGGGTAGAATCACCAGTCATGTGTCTTGAACATCCACTATCCAAGTACCATAGATTCTTTCTGTTTTCCTGCACACATCATAATCAAATCAAGTTGATTTCGGTACCCAAGTTTCCTTGGGTCCTGCCTTGTTAGCTTTCTTTTTCTATTTCTTAGGCTTTATCTCATTTGACTTGGGAATATCAAATTCATCCTTAGTCATTTGAGTTGAACCTTTAAAACCATTCATTACAACAGAATTATCATGCATATTTTGATTAACAGGAAATGACATGCTATTAGTAAACATGTTATTCCAGTAAGGCATGCTAAATGGTATTTGTGGCATACTCAATGTAGCATAATAAGGATTAGGTGTAAATGGCATATTAGCAAATTGTACATTTATATTATGTACAGACATAGCATTCATAGGCATAGAAGGCATGGCATTCATGTTGGGAAAATGAGGTGGCACAGATATGGAAGTAGGCATGGCAGTTTTGCAATTAACAGACAAATGATTTACACTACCACACTTGACAGATTTTTTAGGAGCATATTTATCAGGTGTGTAGTTGTTATGCTTGTTAATTCCTACTTTACCATTTCTATTATTTTTCTTTTTAGCCTATGTTTTAACCTCAATCTTTTCCAGTCTCTCACTCAATTGCTTGACAGTCATATGACCAACATTAGCCTTTTTCTCCTTCTTCACTTGACTAGATTCTCCTGGAACAAAATTCTTGGAAACTGATCCATATTTCTCATTTAACTTGACAAGTTTGGCTTTACTCATAGGCTTGCTCACAGTCGACGGATGAGGATTTATATCACTTGACGGATAACCCTTTTTGTTATCTGACAGATGACCCTCATCATCCGTCGAGTCTACATCTGTTAGCAATCCTTCAACCAAATTGGATTCCAGCTTCTCCTTATTCTTATTCCAGGCTGCATCATAAAAGGACTCAATACCTTGAACTTTGGTGATTTGAGCATGAACATCTCTAGATGTTTTCCATGCCTTAATCACCTCATGTTCTCGTTCAAGCTGCTTCTTCAAGATTTCTTCTTTCTTCAAGGACTCAGTTAATCCATCCTTAGCAATGTTACACTCAATTCTCAATTTTTCAAATTCAATGAACTGAGACTCTGGCACATTATTCCTCTCACTTAAAAACAAATTGTTTTCTTTGATTTTAGCATTTTCCTTAGTAAGAGACTTAAGTGTAACACGCAAATAATATAATTTTGTAGACATGTCATTTATTGCATCATTACACTCAGCTTTGGATAAATGTGCAAGGTTAGTGGTGATTAACTGATTAGTTGAAGAACTTGTCTCTGTTTCATCAGACTTAGCTGACATCCTCATCCTCATCCAGACCATCTGATGCCCAGTCATTTTCTTATGTAATGAAAGCCCTTTCCTTTTGTTTGAGCAACTCAAAGTATTTCTGTTTATCATCCACAGGCTCAAACTTTTTCTTGCTGGAATCTGACTTTCTACACTCACTGACAAAGTGCCCTGCCAAGCCATATTTGAAATATTTGAATTTTGATTTATCCACTATGTTTCTATTTGGCTTAGCTGCTCTAAAGTTCTTCTTGAACTTGAGCTTGGAAAATCTTCTGGAAAGAAATGCTAGATGTTCATCAATATCTTCCATGTCCTCTTGGCTCAAAGAATCTTCATTTTCTGCTACCAGCCCCTTGCCCTTATTTTCACAGACCTTTGAAGTTGATTCAACAGCTTCCATCTTCATCTCCTTATCTTTCTCTAACTCAGCAACTAGTGCAATGGATCATGCTTTCTTCTTTCCTCTCTCTATCCTCTCATCTTGCTCTATTTCAAGCTCATAAGTTTTCAGGATGCCATAAAGTCTCTCCAAAGTAAACTCCTTGTAATCTTGAGAGTTTCTCAATAAGACTGACATAGGTTTCCATTCCTTTGGAAGAGATCTAAGGAATTTAAGATTAGAGTCTTTTGTCTGATAGACCCTTCCATGCAATTTCAGAGCATTTAGTAGTTTTTGAAACTCCTTGTTTTCTCTAACTTGTTCAGTGCCATCATGAATAATCTGTATTGTATCCCAAACTTCCTTGGCAGTTTTACAATTGATGATGTTGTCAAACATGTCACCATCAACTCCATTGAACAGGATATTCATGGCCTTCTTATCCTTCCTGACTTGTTCAATATCAAGATCATACCATTCATGCCTTGGCTTGGGGACAGATGGCTCATTTCCAGTTAAAGCTCTCATTGGTACATGAGGACCTCTTTCTATGCAATCTACATAGGCCTCATCTTGAGAAAGTAAATGAAGATGCATCTTTACCTTCCAGTGATGGTAATTATCTTTGTCCAGAAAAGGAATCTTGACTCCAACATCCTTCTTATTCATCTTGCTATTTTGTTGTGATCTTTAAACTCTTTGTTTATCAAGAGCTTGCTCTGATACCAATTGTTAGTCCCTAACAATGCAACAAGAATTACAGAAGGGGGGTTGAATGGAATTCTTGAACCTTTTTCTCAAATAATAAAATGTTCTATCTTAATAATATATAAGTGTTTGAATTGCAAAGTGCGGAATAAGAAGTTAGTAAAATCAAAACACAAGTAATTAAAAACACAAGTCTTTAAAAACTTTCTGGTGGATTTGAATGTATCCACCAGAGATATATATTATATCAAGAGAACTCTGTGTAGCAAGATTTTCTCACAACTGCTTACAAATATGAACAACTAAGTTTACAGAGAAATGCTAAGAATACAGCTTACAAATGTTTCTCTTTGAATGTTCTTGCTTAGTGTTCTTGTTGTTCTATTTGCTACTTCTTGGTTTGTATATCACCAAGATTACAAAGTAATAAGACAAGATAATAAAAGAAAACCTATCAAGTCTAATACTATGCTGCCTCATTACTCTATTTCAGCATCTTTAAATATCTTCATAATAGCATGGAAATGGCAATGCTTCTTTGTTCTCTAAAACCCAGTTGAATAGGCTTCCGCATTCCTTTTGCATACACTCGACGCATGTGACTGTGTTGTCACTGTCAACTGATGTTTGAATTGATTATCCGTCGGGTACATGATCATCCATCGGGTTGCCTAGTTGATCATCCGTCGAGTGGCATTGTTGTTTATCCGTCGGGTAGCAATCTGGCACTTGAATTCATTTCATTTATACAGAATTACAAGACATCATCTATGTACAATTAATCAACCTATTATGCATATCTAATTAAAGTCAATCATGACTTGAGTGCTACTACAGAATCTAAACAAGGTGTATGCAGAAATGTGCTACAGACTCATTATTACAGAAGCTACTCACTCGATGGATAATTGATCATCATCCGTCGAGACTATATTGAGTCATCCGTCGGGACTATATTCCTTATCCGTCGAGTGCTACTTTTTTCACTAAGTAAAATCTACTAAGGTGATTTGTTAATGAAATCATTAAGTTCATAACATATCCACAACAGTTAGCATAAATAAAAAATTATATGCACGTGCAAACCTATTCATGTATGAGGCAGGGAACGTGGTATACTCATTCATGCCCTTCTTGACCTTTCAATGAGTCTCAGGCACACACAGGGTAGCAATAATCAAATCCAAGTTAAACTCCTCCGGCATCGTCTCATTCCAATTCTCATGTTTTGGACTCCTCTCGGGATGCTCAATCACCTTACGAATAGCCTCACCACTATACTCCACCGTTATGCCCCTAACCACCATTAAACCGTTCTTCTCTGCCTTAGCATTCGCGTAGAACTCACACACCATACTCATGGGCACAGCAGCGGGTGTCACGCAAAAGGCAACCCAGCCCATCTCCAAGATCATCTCCAATGACTTACCATCTTTCCCCGATGGCAGAAAACCACACTTCTTGGCTATAGACTTCGAAAGCAGCCTTGCGTACTTTGCCTCAGTCTTGGGAGTTGAAAGCCTAGGCCTTACACCACCCACACTCGATGAATGAATGCTGCTGCTAACTTGGGTTCATTGTCTTTTTAGTGCCATTGAGATTGAATAAGCTTGAGAGAATCGAAGTTTTTAAGAGAGATTTGTGTGTTTGAGAGTTTGAGAAGTGATGGAGGAGTTGTGTATAAGTGTATGTATACATAGGAGATTGGGAGAGAATTAGTTATGGAAAAGGAGTGGGAATTGATTATGGGAATAATGGGTTTGATTTGGAGAGGGATACATGGGATGTGGGGGAGTAAAATTCGGGTAGGAATTGATTTTGCCTTCAAATTCCCGAATTTCTGTTTATATATATATATATATATATATATATATATATATATATATATATATATATATATATATATATATATATATATATATATATATATATATATATATATATATATATATACAGAACCAGGGACCCAGCGCGGTCGCGCGCTACCTCAGCATGGGCACGCCGTTTCTCCTTTTTTCCTTCTTCCTCTATCTACTAATGTACAACAAACTTGGGTTGCCTCCCAAGAAGCACTTGGTTTACGTCATTAGCTTGACATAGAATCTCAAGATCAAGTAGACAATAGAACGACACTAACCACCTCACGGTTTGCCGTATCCCCATAGTAGTGCTTCAATGTATGTCCATTCACTTTGAATGCTTGGCCTGGATCATTCTCAAAAATCTCCACAACTCCATGCGGAAACACAGTTTTGATTATGAAAGGCCCGGACCACCTTAACTTCAATTTTCCAGGATAAAGACAGAGACGAGAGTTGAACAAAAGAACTTGCTGCCCCGACACAAATGATTTGAGCACCAGACCCCTATCGTGCCACCTCTTGACTTTCTCCTTATACATTTATTGTTTTCATACGTTTGAAGTCGAAATTCGTCGAGTTCATTTAATTGAAGCATTTTTTTCTTACCAACTGCATCCAAATTAAGGTTCAACTTCTTCAAAGCCCAATATGCTTTATGCTCAAGCTCCAAATGCAAATGACACACCTTACCATAAACCAACTCAAACGATGACATACCTAATAGAGTCTTGTATGCTGTTATATATGCCCAAACAGCTTCATCAAGCTTCAATGACCAATCCTTCCTTGATGGACACACCACTTTCTCTAGAATACGCTTGATCTCTCTGTTAAACACCTCAGCTTGACCATTAGTCTGAGGATGGTAGGATGTAGCAATGTGATGATTAACATTATACATTTGCATCATAGTAGAAAACTTGCGATTGCAGAAATACGATCCCTTATCACTGATTATGACTCTTAGAGTCCCAAATCGTGTGAATATCTACTTATGAAGAAAATTAAGTACTACTTTTGCATCATTTATCGGCAAAGCCTTGACTTCAACCTATTTTGAGACATAATCAACTGCCAACAAGATATACTGATTATTTCAAGATGAGATAAACGGCCCCATGAAGTCGATTCCCCAAACATCAAAGACCTCAACCTCGAGAAGCACATTAAGAGGCATCTCATCCCTCTTGGACATATTACCCACACGCTGGCATCGATCACACTTTAAAACAAAGTGATGTGCATCCTTAAATAATGTAGGGCAGAAGAATCCCGCTTGAAAGACACAAGCTACTGTCTTCTCTCCATCATAGTGGCCTCCATAAACAGTCGAATGACAGTATCGCAAGATCCAACCCGTTTCGCTGTAAAGAATACATCTTCTGATGATTTGGCCAGCTCCTTGCCTAAACAGATACGGTTCATCCCACAAGTACTACTTCACCTCATGAAGAAACTTCTTCCTTTGAGCATAAATAATAAACCAAGTATGAAAGAAGAGTATAGGTTCACAAGTAAGAAAACTAGCATCCAAAGTTACAACTTAAAAAAAAAGAATCACAAGAATAAACTAGATCCTCTTCGCCTTAGTTGAATTGTGCTCTACGGTCTTCTTACGCCTTCTCCTTAAGCTCTGGTACATCTTGTTATGAAAAACGATCATAAGTTATATTTACATAGCAGCCCATGAAAATTAGAAGTCTTTCGGATCAAAATCAGAGTAAAAATAGGATTTCTGGAATTCGACCCGGCACGGCCGCGTGCTTCACCAGCGCGGGCGCGCTGCACTTCTGTAATCCTGGCACGGCCGCGCTCTACTACATCGCGGGCGCGCTGACTCTCTGGAAAAATCCTAACTTTTGCTTTTCTTGCTGGTTTGAGTTGGTCTTTTCACGAGCAAACTTCTTGATTCCATCCTAACACCATATTAACATTAAAACAATTCCAATTCACCTGAGTTCCTGATATAAGCCTGAAATGCAAAAACACTACAAAACACATCAAAAACACAAATAACTTGAGTACAAAACACTAATTCAAGCCTTTATAGAGCATTCGAAGTGGACATAAATGCCACTTAATAGAAGAATTTAGTAAGAACCTTTTGAGCAAGATCTCCCCATTTGGTGATAGAGCCTGGTGGTAGAGAATGCAACCAACACTTAGCTTTATCCCTCAGAGAGAATGGGAAAAGCCTCAGCTTTATAGCATATTCAGAAACGTTGTTGAATTTGTAAGTGTCACATATCTCGATGAAATCTCTAATATGCATGTTGGGATCTTCCGTTGGAGACCCCCCAAACTGGACTGAGTTCTGCACCATCTGAATCATGCTAGCCTTGATCTCAAAAGTGTTAGCCGCGATGGCTGATCTGACAATGCTAGACTGAATAAAATTGATATTCGGCTGAGAGTAATCCATCAAAACCTTCAGATTTGCTTCTGGTTCTCCCATCGCAATAAGAGCTTCTTCTTCAACTTTCTCCTCTTTCAACAAGAACTTCTTCTTCTACTAAAACTTCTTCCTCCGCTTTATCTAGTATTCTCTTTGGATATCGAGAACGCGTTAGCATAAACGCTCTCTAGAGTACCTGAAAAAGCAACAAGCAAACAAGTAAGTAAAATATCCGAGTCAGTGAACTTTAACGACCACTGATGTCAAGCACATAAACGAAAAATTAACACTGAGTCCCCGGCAGCGGCGCCAAAAACTTGTTAGGACGAAAACACGCGCTAATATTCACACAAGTATACGTGTTAGCAAGTAATATAGAATTCTTTCTAGTTCATTCCCATGGAGACTGGTTTAGGTTAAATTCAATTTATGCACTTATGTAACAATGGTATGGTTATTATTCAATGCTAAGATGATAACAAGTTGAGATTATTTATAACTACTATTAACTAAGAGATTATACTAAATAAAATTAACTAAGAGAATAAGAGGGTTAAATTACGTATACGAGACAAACATGGGATTCTAACTTCATTACTACTTCATTCAATAGCCTTATGTTCTTAACCTTAGCATGCAATGGTGATGAAAACTAATCAGATAAAACGAATCTAGTAAATGCCAACTTTTATTGTACGAATACCCTACTACCAAACATCCACAAAAGAGATATAAGCTGAATAGACACCAAGTATGTTGAGACCCTATATGTCTATAAAATTTGACAACATAAAGGTTTAATGCTCAAGTTATCTATCATGATTACATAGGGAAATTAAGATGGTTAAAATTACCTACGAATCATGCATAATAAATACATGAACCCATGCTAGCATGGCAAGTTCTAAACCCCTATATTCACTTTCGCTTCAATAGAGATTAACACGCTATCTTATAAGTTCGCGACGCTCAAAAGATAAATAAGCACAACCAATACTAGGATATCATAAAATCACCACTCACTAAGGTATCGAAACAAATTAACTAAAGAAATCCATAAGTAAATCCGCTAGAACCACACGATAACGATTAGTTCATAACCGAACTCATCATCACTGTGGGTTCCGATGAAAGCATGATATAATAAACTAATTCTTTATAAACTGAATAAATAATCAAAGTACGTAATGAAGAGTATTAGGTTCAATAAAGAAGAAAACTAGCATCCAAGATTACAACTGAATCATATAATTATAAGTAAAAATAAGCTTTTCTTCTCCTTCGTTGTATTTGTACTCCTAGGTCTTCTCGCCGTCTTCTCCTTAGTCTCCCTTATTAAAAACATTTTCAAAGAGTCTTTATATAGTAGCCCAATCAGAATAGAAGTCAAGAAAATCAGTCTCAGAATAGAATCAAGATTCTCAGAATTCGACCTGGCCCGGCTGTGCGCTATCCCAGCGCGGGCGCACTATACTTCTGCTAAACTGGCGCGGGCGCGCGCTGAGCTAACACAGTGCGGGCGCGCTGACCTTCTGCCAGAACTGGATTTTTTTCTTCTTTAAATGCCTTTAATTGCTGGTTTCTTCTAGAAATCAACCAAGGCTTCATCCCAACACTCTTCTAGCATAAACTTGATGCAAAACCATTCCTTCTTGAGTACAAAAATACATCAAATACACAAATAACTTGAATACAAAACACCAATTCGAGTCTTTATAAAGCGTTCTAAGTGGATATGAATACCACTTGACACACCCCCAAACTTGAATCGATGCTTGTCCTCAAGCATAAACAGACTCAAAGAACAAGAAATAAAAATGCATGAATGCAACTAACATGAATGCAACGATCCCCTCAGAATAACTAAACCAATCAATGAGCAACATCTCAAAAAATACAGTTATTCGCTCTAAGATCAATCAATACCACAATTCAACTCACAAGCCAGAAACGTGCGTGTGTGCAAGTACTTAACAGATATACTCTCGCAACTAGATCAATAACCATGACTCACTACTCATCAAAGCAATCACAAGGTTATAAACAGAATAAACGATAGACTCAAAATGACTGTCAATACTTCAATTTTATTAGAGTTATACAAGGATTCATGATTTTATTGATAACACATAAACAAACACAAAAATGCATATTTGATCGTGTAATGAGTGAGGTCCACAAAAGACTTTTGAAATAATACCTATGTTGCGAGCGTTAGTTAGCGGATTCCAGACTATAAAAGCCTTAGGTCACTAGGCACAAAGTAACCTAAGAACTTAATAACTCGAGTATTAAAGAGCCCACTCGTGATCAATTATACATCAACACATTTTTTTTCTTTTTTTTCTCTTTTTTCACATTTTTTTCACATGATTTCTGAACGAGTGTGTTTCGCTCCATCTCGTTCAACCCTAGACTACTCATATAAAATGAGCCGGCTACTAGCCATTTGACACCTAGCCACAACAACTAGCAATGAAATCCAATATTTTATCCAATTTTTAAAAATCCATGTTATTTCGCCACCAAGAAAATATCCTAAATTCTAGACATAATGTAATGACTGGGAAATTATGCTTGTATTATATCATAATAAAGATAAATTATGTGTTTCATTATGTCATTTATATGCAATTAGCTATAAAACCCTAACTGCTATATGTTACGTGTACTCAGTATCGTCAGGGTATCTTCTGGGAATTTATCGGATATTTTGTGTCGTATTTAAAGCCTTCTTATCAAAAGTTATACGACCCAAATTATGTTTTAGTAGCTGATATTTCAAATAAAATAATTGGCCTTATATTTTGTAGAAAGGCTTGTACCATCGCATTATTCTGAACATCTAGATATTTTATAAATTTTCTCGTTTCGCGAAAAATGACTTTTCCAGCCCCATTGAGGGTTGAAAACCCCACAAAAATCATATTTTTATTTTTATAAAATTATAGGAGTTCCAAATATACCATTTCTTTGCATTTTTAAATTATTCACAATTGTTGGCATATATATTGTATATATTAAATATTTAAAAATTAAAAATTAATACTCAAAAATTATGAAATTATGGGCCAATTAATTTTAAAAGATGTATAATTAGGGCCTTAATTTTAATTAGGAGTATTATTTTACTTACCATAAATAGCCTAATTTTTATTTAATTAATTATAATTAATAATTAAAAATCAGAAAAATTAGTTGTTAGATATATTTGATAATGTCACCTAACATGACAAATCAGTACTTAACTGGAAATCAGCACTTATACTGAAGACATAACTTAAGATATCAGAACTTAAGTTATCAGAACTTAAGTTATCAGAAGATATTTATCAGGTGATAATATCAGGACTTAAGATGACTTTCAGATAAGGCAGACGGTTGATTGAAAGGAAAGAAGATCGAGACTAAGACAGAAAGAAATATGCATGAAGAAAGAATTCTATGAAGAATAGAATACTTGGAAGAAAAGATAATTAGTTGATATATTTTATGAAGCAGAATTATATTCCATATCAATTAAAATTTATCTTGTAACTGTGTAGTATATAAACACAGGCGTAGGGTTTACACTATAAGTGTTATCATTATCAAAGTTATTATTCTTTGTAACCCCAGCAGCTCTCGTGATAATTTGTTCATCACTGAGAGAGGACAGTTCCATATTGTAACAGAGTTTATTTTGTTGAATAAAATCTATTTTCTGTTACTTGAGTTCTTATATTCGATTTGATTGTGCTAAACACTGTATTCAACCCTCTTCTACAGTGTGTGTGACCTAACAAGTAGTATCAGAGCTATCTGTTGACACACAAACAGTTTAAGATACAAAAACAATCATGTCTGAAGAAGAAACTCCAACCAAGCCCACCAAAACTGAAGAACCTCCAAAAACCATAACCCATAGTTGATATGAGACTATAAGAGTTCCCATGTTGAAACCGTCTGAGTATTCCATATGGAAAGTAAAGATGGCTATTTTTCTGGAAGCTACAGATCCAGAATATCTCGACAGGGTTTATGAAGGACCACATATGCCAACCAAACTCTCTGTGGAAGTTGCAGGTCAGCCAGCAAAGTCTGTACCAAAGAAGAAAAGTGATTACACTGCTGAAGATATCTCATCGATTGCGAAGGATGCAAAGGTAAGACACTTGCTGCATAGTGCCATTGATAATGTCATGTCAAACAGGGTAATTCAATGCAAGACTGCAAAAGAGATATGGGATGCTTTGGAAACAAGGCGTCAGGGAACTGATTCAATTAAGAAGAACAGGAAGACTATACTTACTCAAGAGTATAAGCACTTTGACTCAAAGCCTGATGAGTCATTAACTGATTTGTATGACAGATTTGTCAAACTCTTGAATGATTTGTCACTAGTTGATAAGGAGTATGATATTGAAGATTCAAATCTTAAATTCCTGTTAGCTCTTCCTGAAAGATGGGATTTGAAGGCCACAATAATTAGAGACAACTATAATCTTGATGAAACAACTTTTGATGAAATTTATGGGATGCTCAAGACTCATGAACTTGAGATGGAACAAAGAAACAAGAGGAATGGAAGAAAGTCAAGGACAATTGCTTTTGTGGCTGAGGAGGAAAGTCCCAAAGTTGCTGTCTCAAATAAAGGCAAGGGAAAGGCTCTCATCACAAAGTCTGATACTGAGTCATCAAGTTCTGATAGTGATGATGACTCAGAAACTGAAAGTATACCTGAGATGGACCCTGATGAGGAGATGATGAAGCTGTGTGCTCTTATGGTGAAAGTAATCACAAATATTGCATACAGGAAATTCAGGAGATGAAAGAAGTTTTCCAGGAAAGGTGCAAGTTCTGATAAGAAGGGTTTCAGAAAATCTGAAGTCAAAGGAGGAAAGTCTGATAGAGGAGATTACTCAAATGTTAAATGCTACAACTGTGGTGAGAAAGGCCACATATCTCCTGATTTCAGAAAAGGGAAGAGTGACAAAGGAAAGGCTCTTGTCACAAAGAAGAAAAGATGGTCAGATGCTTCAGATTCTGAGGATGAGGAAAACTATGCCTTGATGGCAAATGCTGTAACGACCGTAAAATTTTAATATAATGATTATTTGTTTCTGTGCTATTTATGTGAAAGTAGAGAATAAATATATATAATAATATATTTATTCCAGTCTGATATATTTCAGAGGAATTATGATAAAGTGAATTGTGGATTTATTGATGCTATAATAGCATTATAAAATTTAAAGACGGAAATTTAAATGTGAAAGTGAAATGTGAAAGTGGAAATTGAAAAGTGGAAAAGTGGGAATTATGGAAATATGAGAAGTTAGTTAGAAAAATAAAATATGTGATATTTATATGCTAAATTGTGGTTTAAGTGATTATTAGTATGTTTGAAATTTATTTATGTGATTATTAGAGTGCTTGGAAATTTATTTATGAAATTTTAAGTGAATATTGAAAAATAAAGTGTGAATAAATGTTTATTTAAATTTCTGAAAAATAGTTGGAAAACAATAAAACTTTTATTATTGTTCTAAAATAATTATTTTGGTATTAAAAACTTTATAATAATGTGAAAGTGAGTATTTTGGGCTATTCCCTATTTTTAATTCGAATTAAGAACTGTTTTTGCACTTTTCGTAGTCAAACTTGTAAAATTCATATAAAAATAACCGTGCATCAGAAAAATATTTTAAAAATATGCACGCGAAGCTAATTTCGTGCTCTACATTTTAAAAATATATAATTTATAACTTTCAGAATAGATTGTATTTTATTAAAGAAACGTTTTTGCATTCATTTATCAAAAGAAAACTATTAAAACAAAAACTTTTATACTTGAAATTACCAAAACACCCATGTTTTATTAAATAAAACATCAGCCTCCCTCTTTCTTTTCTCATTTTACCCGAGACATCATCCTCCCCCATCTCTTCCTCTCGGTTTTCTTTTCCCCCGGCCAAAAACCACTCACACAAGCACACAACTTTTTCTTCTTCCTTTGTTACTAGGTAAGGATCTAATCTTTTCTCTTCTTTTACATTAAACCTGTACTTTGCATGCTGGTATCCGTGTGTATGTATAGGTGTGTGTATATTTGAGTTTGGTGTTGTTGAGGGAGAAACTAGAGTTTCATGTGATTTCACTTGAGTTTATTGAGTAATAGAGTGTTAGTGTTAGTTACTTCGAATTGCATGTCATGGATTATAGTTGCATGTTGGAAATTGGTGTCTTATGTGTGTTGCATACATACGGGTGTATGTATATGTGAAGAATGTGTATGTATATGGTGTTTCTTGGTGAACATAGTTGTTAATTTAGTGGTTTAAAGTACTAAAGTTTTGTATCATGGAAGTATATATATATACGGCTTGTGTATATGTATATATGAGAGAATGGATTTCTTGACTTATGTGATATAGTTGATGGTGATAAAAGTGTTTAGTGAATCTAATTGTTTAAAAAGTGTTGTATGTAATTAATCTCCTTTGCATGTAGTGTTCTTTTATGAATTTAAGTTCTAAACATAATTATGGCAATAAATTAGTAATGAATGCTAAGATATCTTGATGTATATTAGTTTTGATATATGCATGTCATTGTTTTGTTGTTGCTGAGAGAAACATGTGTTTAAATGGCTTTTCTGTGTGAAATTGATTGTTAATATAGTTATAAAGATATAAGGTTTGATTTCAAAGTATTAGGTTCTGTTTTCTTGCTAAATTCGTATAAAATTCATTACAGGTCGGAATGTTATGATTCCAGAGTCTCTAGAAAGATAATTCAATTCTATACAACTTTGATTCTTTAAGTTTTTTGAAATTCTGCTTATAAGGAAGTGATTTCTGCAGTTTTTGTAACCTGCCAGAAAATTTTCAAAACTGAGAGGCAGACTTTGAAAATTTATAGTAAATTAAATATCTATCAGAAAATTTTGAAGAATACCATTCGGAAAAGATCTTTTCAAACTCTACGTTTTGTGTTCACAACTCAGAGTCATATTCTGGGATTTAGGAGTCTTAAATGTCAAATTACTTCTGCGATCAGGGCCTGAATCTATTCAGGAAGCCCACATTTATCCAATTTCCGAATTCGTTATTTATCCATTTTTAATGAGACTTGCCCTCTTGGAAAGATCTCAGAAGTATCTACAACTTTCATGTTTTATGATTTTTTATTTGACTTTAATATAACAGAGTAAATTGGCATTCTTTCGAGATGGTCGGGTTATACTTCAAACTCTTAAGAGTCTATGTATAAGACATTTTGATGAGTAATCTTGTATCTAGCTTTAATATGGTAAATACGATAGAATATGTGTGTTTGTGTGATGGCGTGAGCTAGTATGTGCCTTATTGAAATTGGTTTATGTCCTTGGTTGTTAAATGTGTTTGGCTATTTGGTCTGTTTTGATTGTAAACTAGTATCCATAATAATGTACTAGTTGTGTAAAGTATTTATAAGTCAATGTACTTAGTTTTTATAGCATGGTTTATTGTTTACTTGTTTATTCTTGAAATAGTATAAAGAGCAAGTAAGTTGAATGGTATGTTTGTGATGAAGTTTGTATAGTAGTATTATACTACCATAATATAGTATTATGATTGTATATGAGGCTGATTGCTTGTGTTTGGGTGTCGACAATGGTCGACTGGTATGTTGGAAATACAGAGGATATGCTGCCGAAATTTCGTTAAAATATTTTAAAGATCTAACGTAGTTTGGCTAGCTATCCAATGTAGTTTCACTTGTCGAGTAACTAGACTATCTTCGAAAAGCGATTACATTTTCAAGATGCTTAAATACTATTATAGTTTCACTAGGTTAGTTGCTAGTCGAATTAAGTTATCAAATGACGATCAGTTATTCGAATCAACTTAGTTTGACTTACAATTAATTCGTCAAACTATAATATGGATTTCAAATTCTTTTAAACTTAAAGTTTATTTTCTAAACATGATCAAATAATTTGCAAGAGAGTTTTAAATTTAAAATTTTGTTTCAAATAAGGAATTATTTCCTAAGTTTTAAATTGAAGATCGGATAGTGACCATATGTGCAATATGTGTTATGTGCTATGTGACCTGTTTATGATATGTGTGCTATATATATATATATATGAAATAATAGTACATATATAAGTATAATGTAGGTATCGCGAAAGGGGTAGTTAAGGTAGACGTTTAAAGTGAACGTCGAACTGTATTTAGAATGATTCTGAAATAGAGTTCTTACTCGTGTAGAGTTAAAGAGTGAGTACGCAAGCATAGGAAAGGAAAAAGTTAAAGCTAAAATCCAGTGAAGATTGTGGTTAGGCAGGACTGTGATAGTGTGATACTTTTGAGAGGCAAGTAACGAAACCTCAACTGCTCTCTCTCTCTCTCTTTTACTTATATTCCTGCCTGTTGATTTAAATTTTGAATACCATATCTCAGCCATTGATAAACAAGCCTGTTTCCTTTATATTTTCAAATGCTCACAATTTCATTCATTATGAGAACCTTTTGGTTCATTGTTGATAATACCTATGTTTGAACCCATTGTGTTCTTTTTGATACCTGATACTTGACATGATATCCTTGAGTTTCAAAAATGAACTTAAATATGATTTCAGACTTTCCAATAAGGTCTTATTTCATCAAAAGGTTGGTAAAGCTTAAATTTGAAAGATATTTTAATAAATGATATAGGAATTACGTCAAAAAAAATTCTACGGATTCCTATAGATTGGAGGCGTAAGTGGCCGAGTGACCCCGGTCCAGCATTTTTGGTTGTGTTGCGCTAGCAATGGCAATAAGTCTAGTTGACTAGTTTTGGAACTAGTCTTAGGGGACCCTATATACATGGAAGCTCAGAAGGATGATTAGGTCCTGATGGGAGGCATTACGTAGCTGATTACCCGTATTGTCTATGACATTGTGGGAAAACTCCAATCAAAAGATATGTTTTGAAATAAAGATTTCCTTAGAAAATGCTTGCTTGAAAAGGTTTTTGAAAAGATGTTAGAAAGAATTTTATGAAGAGTTTTGAAAGAAAACTTGAATTTTGAACTGATGATAAGGAATTTTTTTTCTATAATTTCCTTTCCTTATTCCTTATATTGGATTTCCATTTGAATATCATAGTTGGCCTTGATACCTATTAATGTTATTGTTACTTGCTGAGCTTTTGTAGCTCACGTTGCTTTGTTATCTAAATTTTACAGTTAAGCTCGAGTATGGTTGGATTTAGAAGGTCGGCTAGGAAGAATGCTAACTTTGGACCTTCGCGCACAGTTAGATTCGCTATGTCATCGCAGGTAGCTAGAAATGGGGTAGATCAGTGGCAGCTTCTATATGAAGTTATCTTTTGTATTTAAAAAAGATTGTAATAGCATCATGTTTTGTAGTTAGATGTAACTTGTTTCATACCTTAACCTGTATTAGATCCTGTAGCAGTGCAAGGGGCCATGGCATTATGTTTATGATTCTGTTTTATATTATTATAATTTGTAGCATGGTGACTCCACAATCTAGGCCCCTGATTGTGAGGGTGTCACAGTTTGGTATCAGAGCTACAGGTTTTGGTCACTGAAACAAGTCAGGATTAGGTGGGTTGTAGGAATGTTAAGTTAGGAATTAAGTTTTAAACTATATAGAGTTTGGGTTGGGATTGTAGGATATAGTCTCAACTTTAAGATCTCTACGATACGATGGCGTTATAATTTAAGATAACCTTTTTCGTTTCACCTTGCATACCTATATTATCGCAGATGCCGGATAGCAGCATCAGTGATGATGAATCGGATAGGACTTCTCCTACCGACCCTTCAGCCTTAGCGTCTAGTCATGAGTACGAGTCTGAGATTGATTTTGAGGAAGAAATTATATGGCAGCCGGTCAGATCGACTACCGGGACTCTTGTCTTACAAGCTATGGAACCTGTTTCGGCCCCTGTGACAATTTTAGTTCCACAAATTCCCTACTGCATTTATGCGGAGCTATCACGCGACCGAGAAATGGTGTTTGGACAAAGGTTCAGAATTAAGATCCTTAGTTGATCAGATGACTTATGAGACTAGGCAATGGGTAGACGTTTCTGCAAGTGAGTGGGTATCTAGGATTGAACGTCTAGAAGAGATGGCATGTGGTCGTCTTTGGGAAGGATCATATGTTTACACTTCTTGGGAAAGGACTGGGAGACTGATGAAGTTTGAAAGATGGATGTGGACTGTGTTAAGAATTGCTCGACAAAGGAGATATTAAGCTATTGGGAAAAGAAGTTGTTGGCATGGTATTCAGCTCAGTTAGTAGAACTTGTTTAGATACTATTTTACGTCAGTATCAGATGGTTCTAAGTTAATCTTTTCAGATGTGTAGGTCACCATTGATTTCGATAATTTCCTTGTTGTTGTCTAGCAGCTTGTGACAGTTGGGGTTGTTTTTCCCATTATTTTACCCCTTTGACTAATCGCCGGACTGCTGTTTTCTCTCCTATTATTTTTGAACTCAAGTGTTGGAACCATAACTTTTACCTTTACAGATGTACGCCCTTTTTTTCATATTCGTTGAACACCTTACTATCTCCTCCATATACAACTTTTATATACCCACCTTAACATTCCAAAATTGTTTTATTACCAATAAACCATACCTTGTTATTTCCTTGAGGAAAGCGAGCAACTTATAGGGTAATAAGGTTGCATGAGTTAAATCTTTTTATTATACTAAAAAGATAGAATTAAATCCTTTTACAAGGATAGAAATTACATGGTTTCTTAAGCATGTAGCATATTGCCTAGTAAGTTGCTTGTTTACTCGTCAAGAGGATATCGCTCTCAAGCCAATTTCTCAAACCTATAACACTGGAAGTTTGGAGTCAAACTGACCCTACCATAACCCAAATTTTCTAACCAGTCTGACAATAACTGCTGCTTTGACACAACAATAACAACAGCGTCAAGCCGTAAGTGGTAAGTTTTATATCCTCATAAGATGCCAAATTCCCATAGGCTCAGCTGTGGAACTGACCAAAGCCAGAGTTTGGCTTAAGTAAATAGATAAAACTTTTGGCATGGTTAAAGTTGGTGAAGACCAAAAGAAAGAGTTTCTAATTGGTTTCTAGTGGAAATCAGTTAGAGAAATGGAAAGAGAAAGTAAGATGACATGGTAGAGATTTACGGAGCCGTTTCTAGTAAAGGATACACAAGACTGTATGAAGGAGCACTTGGGGGTAAAACTTTGAAGTTGAAAATAAGAAAATATAAGCAAAGCAGTTATAAGCCCAAGATTACTGATTTAACATAAATGGTGTCAGAGATAGGCTTTTAAGGATGTAGAAAGAGCCAAGAGCTTCAAGCATCGGATGAAGCAGCAGGTTAGAAGATGGATGCCTGTATTTGAACTTCGAACTTATGTGAGCAGTGGTTTATAAGGCTGTGATTATAAAAGAAGAAAGTAAGTGATCTAGAGAAGAAAATAAATATAGATAAATTTGAAGAAAATAAAATGGATTACTTTACTGAGAAATGCATGAGTATAAGTGTAAGAGTGGATCCGGATTTTACTTGTAACAAGTGTGGTATGGTGGGCTATTCTATAAGGTATTTTAAGGAACTACTCCAAACATCTAAAATTTCAAGGTGTCATAAGACCATCACGAGCATCGGAATTTTTAGGTAAGGACCTTCATTAAATCTAAGAAAGATATAGTTCAAAATATGGAAGTGGTAATAGGAACGCTGTAATTTAAGATCAACCGTTATGACCAAATTTGGTTATAAGAGTAGTCGATCAGGACAGAGTTCACGTTGGTCAGGTATGTTAACATTTTGACATTAAGATAACAGATTGTTCTTTCATTGTGAATATGATATCTTCCAAATTAAGAAAAATTTGATAGAACCCTAGGAATGGATTTGTTATAGGATTACGATGCACAAATAAGTACAAGAAGAAACAGATTAACATGAAGTCTATGAATGATGAGGAAGTTATGCTTTAAGGACAAAAGCACGTTAAGAAATTCAGACCCTTATTTTAAGTTAAAAGGATTGTGAAGACGAGGATGTGAAGCCTATGTGTGTTACACATGTAGTGAATATCCGTCAAGAAATACTCAAGATTGAAGAAATCCTCATGATTAAAGAGGTCAAGGTGTGTTTGCAGATAAGCAACTTTGCTTATCTCATAGTAGAGAAGTGAATTTTTAGTGCGATACCTAGAATTAAATTAGTGGCAAAAGACTACACAGAGTGGTACTAGTTGAAATGAGAAGACTGGCAATTCGACTGCCAGAAATTTTGGATAAAGGAGTTATAAGGCTTAGTATATCGATTATGGAAAGCTCAATTAGACAATCAAGCATAAGTAACTGAAATGATGATTGAGTTGAACTGTTGGGAAGAGCAACATACTTCTCTATTGTTGATTTAAGAATGGAGTTACTATCAAGTAGAAATTAAGTTTGAAAAATCTGCTAGAGACAGTAATTTATACAAGGCTATAATAATGTGTTATTTATTCAAATACGAAGGGGGAGTACACCAAACACTGGAAGGACGACTTGATGATCCTAAGAAAAAGAAAAGAATAGCTGTATGTGAAGTTTTTAAATTTTGAGTTATTAAAGAAATAGGTAGCCGTGAGGGAATCAACGTAAATTCCACAAGTGTTGAAATTTAAAAGAAGTGGGAAATGATAGAGATATCTATGAAAACAAGGAACTTTAGTAATGGCCAACTCTTATAAGGAAATTGTTTAAGAAAGATAATGACATCAGTGACAATGACAATAAGGAAGAGGGAAAAGTTTGATTAGAAAGATAAGCATGAGAGAATTTTTTTTTTTTGTTAAGGAAAGGGTTAGTGTCCTAACCATGTTGGTTCTACTTGGTGATCGAGACAATCTTGCGATTTATAATGGTATTTCTTATAATGGGTTAGAATGCATTTTGGTACAATATGGTCAGGTTATTGAGTATAGTTACCGAACAGCGAAAGTCTTGCAAGTAAAATCATTTAGCAAATGATTTGAAACTAACAGAAACTTGAGTGCCCCAAGATTTGGAGACATTTATTCGTATAGAACAAGTAAGAAAACCCGTATGGATTAAAGGAGCCAGAAGTTTTGTCTTTATATAAAAAGGACTTAATATAAGACAAGAATGATGGTAGAAATCAATCAAGTTAGTACATTTCTAATTGGTTAATGAAACGTTTATACAAGACAACTAGATGAGGATAATAGTCATGTGGTATGGGGTTTCAGAGTGTATTGCAAAAGGTATAACAAAGAATTACTCAAAGACTTTGGAATAAGTTCCAAGTTTGTGTAGACACTAAAATATAGATGAGAACAATTCATCGTCAATGAGTGCATCTTCAAAAGAAAGGATGATTCAGACAGGGGATGATATACTAAGAGTGGACGCCTTATACAGTAAATAAAACTAAGGATGAACATCCGTCGTTAGTGGATTTATGCCGTAGCAAATGTAATGCGAATATTGGTATATCACCTTATGGGCTCTATATGTAAGAAGACCATTAATGTCATCAAACGAACCTAGATAGATTTTGATCTATGAGTGTATTACGAGGAAAGAGCGATTCGGAAGCTCCGGGTGTGAATAACGTGGAAAGAGGTTATTGTTGCAAATATTCATGTTGGTGAGTTTCCGTGATTGATGGAAAAGAAGTAATGAATCTGGTATGAAAAGCTACATTGATGTGGATGTGTAATCCACTCTCGAGATACGAAAGAATGGGTTATAGTTGTTATACGAGTACGTGTATGAGAAACCTATGAAAATGACCAATGATAAATTTCTCTTCTACCACTCTAAAGTGTAATTTTTATTGTTTTCTAAAAGTATCCAGAATATGTTCTATACTTCCAACTCCCTTCGAACATCTTTTGTTTCCTTGAAAATTGGTCATCTGATTGAGACAAACAATACACGTACTGTGGCTGTTTGTCTTCGTGACAAATAGTTTAGTGGGACGCCACCTAAATGTGTGTTGTGAACTGTATGGTACTAAGACTGGCCATCTTAAGTACTAATATGGTTGTTCTCAATCATGTCATTATCATTTTAATTCTTTTCTTCTTGATCATTGAACCTTAGTTCCAATCAACTATTCTGAAACAATGTGTTTCATCGACAAACTTTTGAATCAAGAATTGGCGCAAGTGAGAATTTTGCATTTTATATTCCTTACCTTCAATATAAAAATGTTGGAGTATAGATGAACCATCAGACGAGATTCTGTGCATCAGGATTTACGCAAAGTTTTGAAGGACAAGATAAGTCGTGTTTGAGATTATATTATCTCTGCACATACCCCATGTTCACATTATATTGTGTAATGGTTCTTAAACTTTAGGATTCCAATTGCAGACCATGAAATAGAATATGGATACTTAAGGATTTAGCTTGTCTTATGAGTAACATCCGATAAAGATGGTAGATCGGAGAGAAAAGCGCTTAGGAATAAATCTGTGTCCCTAGTCAAAGTTTTGTGGAGAAATCCTCTTGTGGAAGAGTTCACATGGGAACTTGAGAGTGAAATGCTCGAGAAGTATCCCTAATTGTTTACTTAGGCCTGATTATGGGGACAGAATCCTTTAAGGGGGGAAGAATGTAACGACCGTAAAATTTTAATATAATGATTATTTGTTTCTGTGCTATTTATGTGAAAGTAGAGAATAAATATATATAATAATATATTTATTCCAGTTTGATGTATTTCAGAGGAATTGTGATAAAGTGAATTATGAATTTATTGATGCTATAATAGCATTATAAAATTTAAAGACGGAAATTTAAATGTGAAAGTGAAATGTGAAAGTGGAAATTGAAAAGTAGAAAACTGGGAATTATGGAAATATGAGAAGTTAGTTAGAAAAATAAAATATGTGATATTTATATGCTAAAGTGTGGTTTAAGTGATTATTAGTATGTTTGAAATTTATTTATGTGATTATTAGAGTTCTTGGAAACTTATTTATGAAATTTTAAGTGAATATTGAAAAATAAAGTGTGAATAAATGTTTATTTAAATTTCTGAAAAATAGTTGGAAAACAATAAAACTTTTATTATTGTTCTACAATCATTATTTTGGTATTAAAAACTTTATAATAATGTGAAAGTGAGTATTTTGGGCTATTTCCTATTTTTAATTCGAATTAAGAACTGTTTTTGCACTTTTCGTAGTCAAACTTGTAAAATTCATACAAAATAACCGTGCATCAGAAAAATATTTTAAAAATATGCACACGAAGCTAATTTCGTGCTCTACATTTTAAAAATATAAAATTTATAAGTTTCAGAACTTTCAGAACAATTTGTATTTTATTAAAGAAACGTTTTTGCATTCATTTATCAAAAGAAAACTATTAAAACAAAAACTTTTATACGTGAAATTACCAAAATACCCTTGTTTTATTGAATAAAAATCAGCCTCCCTCTTTCTTTCCTCATTTTACCCGAGACATCATCCTCCCCCATCTCTTCCTCTCGGTTTTCTTTTCCCCCGGCCAAAAAGCACACACACAAGCACACAACTTTTTCTTCTTCCTTTGTTGCTAGGAAAGGATCTAATCTTTTCTCTTCTTTTACATTAAACTTGAACTTTGCATGCTAGTATCCGTGTGTATGTATAGGTGTGTGTATATTTGAGTTTGGTGTTGTTGAGGGAGAAACTAGAGTTTCATGTGATTTCACTTGAGTTTATTGAGTAATAAAGTGTTTGTGTTAGTTAATTCGAATTGCATGTCATGGATTATAGTTGCATGTTGGAAATTGGTGTCTTATATGTGTTGTATATATGCAGGTGTATGTATATGTGAAGAATGTGTATGTATATGGTGTTTCTTGGTGATCATAGTTGTTAATATAGTGGTTTAAAGTACTAAAGTTTTGTATCATGGAAGTATATATATATGGGGCTTGTGTATATGTATATATGAGATAATGGATTTCTTGACTTATGTGATGTAGTTGATGGTGACAAGAGTGTTTAAATGAATCTAATTGTTTAAAAAGTGTTGTATGTAATTAATCTCCTTTGCATGTAGTGTTCTTTTATGAATTTAAGTTCTAAACGTAATTATGGCAATAAATTAGTAATGCATGCTAAGATATCTTGATGTATATTAGTTTTGATATATGCATGTCATTGTTTTGTTGTTGCTGAGAGAAATATGTGTTTAAATGGCTTTTCTCTGTGAAATTGATTGTTAATATAGTTATAAAGATATAAGGTTTAATTTCAAAGTATTAGGTTCTGTTTTCTTGCTAAATTCGTATAAAATTCATTACAGGTCGGAATGTTATGATTCTAGAGTCTCTAGAAAGATAATTCAATTCTCTACAACTTTGATGCTTTAAGTTTTTCGAAATTCTGCTTATAAGGAGGTGATTCTGCAGTTTTTGTAACCTGCCAGAAAATTTTCAAAACTGAGAGGTAGACTTTAAAAATTTATAGTAAATTAAATATCTATCAGAAAATTTTGAAGAATACCATTCTGAAAAGATCATTTCAAAATCTACATTTTGTGTTCACAACTCACAGTCATATTCTGGGATTTAGGAGTCTTAAATGTCAAATTACTTCTGTGATCAAGGCCTGACTCTGTTCAGGCAGCCCACATTTATCCAATTTCCGAATTCGTTATTTATCCATTTTTAATGAGCCTTACCCTCTTGGAAAGATCTCAGAAGTATCTACAACTTTCATGTTTTATGATTTTTCATTTGACTTTAATATAACATAGTAAATTGGGATTCTTTTGAGATGGTCGGGTTATACTTTAAACTCTTAAGAGTCTATGTATAAGACATTTTGATGAGTAATCTTATATCTAGCTTTAATATGGTAAATACGATAGAATATGTGTGTTTGTGTGATGGCGTGTGCTAGTATGTGCCTTATTGAAATTGGTTTATGTCCTTGGTTGTTAAATGTGTTTGGCTATTTGGTCTGTTTTGATTGTAAACTAGTATCCATAATAATGTACTAGTTGTGTAAAGTATTTATAAGTCAATGTACTTAGTTTTTATAGAATGGTTTATTATTCACTTGTTTATTCTTGAAATAGTATAAAGAGCAAGTAAGTTGAATGGTATGTCTGTGATGAAGTTTGTATAGTAGTATTATACTACCATAATATAGTATTGTGATTGTATATGAGGCTGATTGCTTGAGTTTGGGTGTCGACACTCGTCGACTGGTATGTTGGAAATACAGAGGATATGCTGCCGAAATTTCGTTAAAATCTTTTAAAGATCTAACGTAGTTTGGCTAGCTATCCAATGTAGTTTCACTTGTCGAGTAACTAGACTATCTTCGAAAAGCGATTACGTTTTCAAGATGCTTAAATACTATTATAGTTTTACTAGGTTAGTTGCTAGTCGAATTAAGTTATCAAATGACGATCAGTTATTCGAATCAACTTAGTCTGACTTACAATTAATTCGTCAAACTATAATATGGATTTCAAATTCTTTTAAACTTAAAGTTTATTTTCTAAACATGATCAAATAATTTGCAAGAGAGTTTTAAATTTAAAATTTTGTTTCAAATAAGGAATTATTTCTTAAGTTTGAAATTGAATATCGGATAGTGACCATATGTGCAATATGTGTTATGTGCTATGTGACCTGTTTATGATATGTGTGCTATATATATATATGAAATAATAGTACACATATAAGTATAATGTAGGTATCGCGAAAGGGGTAGTTAAGGTAGACGTTTAAAGTGAACGTCGTACTGTATTTAGAATGATTCCGAAATAGAGTTCTTACTCGTGTAGAGTTAAAGAGTGATTATGCAAGCATAGGAAAGGAAAAGTTAAAGCTAAGATACAGTGAAGATTGTGGTTAGGCAGGACTGTGATAGTGTGATACTTTTGAGAGGCAAGTAACGAAACCTCAACTGCTCTCTCTCTCTTTTACTTATATTCCTTCCTATTGATTTAAATTTAGAATTCCATATCTCAGCCATTGATAAATAAGCCTGTTTCCTTTATATTTTTAAATGCTCACAATTTCATTCATTATGAGAACCTTTTGGTTCATTGTTGATAATACCTATGTTTGAACCTATTGCGTTCTTTTTGATACCTGATACTTGACATGATATCCCTGAGTTTCAAAAATGAACTTAAATATGATTTCAGACTTTCCAATAAGGTCTTATTTCATCAAAAGGTTGGTAAAGCTTAAAATTGAAAGATATTTTCATAAATGATATAGGAATTCCGTCAAAAATGTTTTCTACGGATCCCTATAGATTGGAGTCGTAAGTGGCTGAGTGACGCCGGTCCAGCATTTTTTGGTTGTGTTGTGCTAGCAATGGCAATAAGTCTAGCTGGCTAGTTTTGGAACTAGTCTTAGGGGACCCTATATACATGAAAGCTCAGAAGGACGATTAGGTCCTGATGGGAGGCATTACGTGGCTGATCACCCGTATTGTCTATGACGTTGTGGGAAAACTCCAATCAAAAGATATGTTTTGAAATAAAGATTTCCTTAGAAAATGTTTGCTTGAAAAGGTTTTTGAAAAGATGTTAGAAAGAATTTTATGAAGAGTTTTGAAAGAAAACTTGAATTTTGAACTGACGGTAAGGAGTTTTTTTTCTATAATTCCTTTCCTTATTCCTTATATTGGATTTCCATTTGAATATCATAGCTGGCCTTGATACCTATTGATCCCTGATAGCTTAACTATTTTAATGTTATTGTTACTTGCTGAGCTTTTGTAGCTCATGTTGCTTTGTTATCTAAATTTTACAGTTAAGCTCGATTATGGTTGGATTTAGAAGGTCAGCTAGGAAGAATGCTAACTTTGGACCTTCGCGCACAGTTAGATTGGCTATGTCATCGCAGGTAGCTAGAAAGGGGGTAGATCAGTGGCAGCTTCAATATGAAGTTATCTTTTGTATTTAGAAAAGATTGTAATAGCATCATGTTGTGTAGTTAGATGTAACTTGTTTCATACCTTAACCTGTATTAGATCCTGTAGCAGTGCAAGGGGCCATGGCATTATGTTTATGATTCTGTTTTATATTATTGTAATTTGTAGCATGGTGACTCCACAATCTAGGCCCCTGATTGTGAGGGTGTCACAAATACTGATAGCAGTTCTGATACTGCTGACTTAAAGGTACCTCAAACTACTTATGCCTTTCATACTGATGATATTACTGAGTTGATAAGATATCTTAAAACCATGTTTATTAGTTATAAAGATCATACTTTAACATGTGAAAGATTAACTTCTTGAAAATCTTGCTTATAAAAGAGGAATGATTATTTAGAAAAAGAGTTAGTCATGTTCCATCAAACTCCGAAAGATAGAGATGATGCCTTTTATGTTAGGGATGAAGTGCTAAAAATGAATGAATCTCTAAAAATTGAGTTAAAAAAGGAAAGAGAGATAATCAGGACTTGGACTAACTCTGGTAGAACAACTCAAGATATTCTTAGTAGTGGAAACTGGAAAGAGGGCTTAGGTTATGGAGATGATAAGAACAGTAAGGGAACTGTTAAAACTGAGCCTATAGTTGTTAAACAAAAACCAAAGGTAAATCCTGTTAAATTTGTAACTGCAAAGGCTGATATTGAGAAATCAGAAGTTAAGGAGAAAGTAACTTCCGACAAACCTAAACAGGATAAGCCAACTGAAGTTAACATAGGCTTAATGACAAAGAAGCAGCTTAAACATAAGTTAAAAGATGTTAAGAATGTAAACAAGGTAAAGCTACCTAGGGAAAATAGGAATGGAAAGGAAGGTGTGAACAAAAATAACAATTATAAGCCTGTTCCTAATGCTCCTAGAAAAATATGTCATAACTGTGGAAACTCTAACCATCTGGCTTCTTTTTGCAGGAAGAATAAGAATATAAACTCCTTACCTTCAAAATCAGGAGTTAAGAGTCAGTTTGTTAGATATAAGCCACAAAATCCTTGATGAAGCATTCCATTTATACTTTTAAGGAATATCATAGTTTGTACTATGATTATTATCAAATGAAACCTTCTGTAAAGAAAGTTAGCATTATTCCTTCTAGTGTAAGTTCTGACGCAAAGTCTGATATTGCAAATTCTGATAAGAAAACAGTTAACATAAAATCTGATGATAAATCCGCTGCAAATGTTAACAAACTTAAAAAGGCCAAATGATCCAAGAAAGTATGGGTCCTTAAAACTAATCATTAGTGGTCTTTGTGATTCTAGGGCAACATAAAGAATATCCTAGTTCTGGACAGTGGATGTTCAGGACATATGACTGGAAATAAAGCCCTGCTATCAGACTTTGTGGAGAAAGCTGGCCCAGGTGTTTCTTATGGAGATGGCAACATAGGAAAAACTCTGGGATATGGCAATATCAATCTTGAGAATGTCATCATTGAAAAAGTAGCTCTGGTCTCAGGACTTAAACACAATCTGCTAAGTGTGAGTCAAATCTGTGACAGAGGTTATCATGTGGATTTCTTTGAAGAACACTGTGAAGTTGTAAGCAAATCTACAGGCAAAGTTGTTCTAAAAGGATACAGGCATGGTAATATTTATGAAGCCAAGCTTTCAACAAGTACTGATGGTTCTGCAATCTATCTGTTAAGTAGAGAATCAATTGAAGAAAGCTGGAATTGGAACAAGAAACTCTCTCATTTAAATTTTAAGAATATAAATGAACTAGTCAAGAAAGATCTTGTGAGAGGACTGCCAAAATCAGTATTTTCTCCTGTTGGCCTTTGTGATTCATGTCAGAAGGCAAAAAAAAGAAAATCTTCATTTAAGAGCAAGACTGAATCATCAATTCTTGAGCCTTATCACCTACTACATGTTGATCTATTTGGTCCAGTGAATATCATGTCTATTGCAAAGAAGAAATATGATGTGGTCATAGTGGTCACCAGATACACATGGGTGTATTTCTTGCACACAAAAAGTGAAACTGCATCTATCTTGATTGATCATGTCAAGCAACTGGATAAATTGGTCAAAGATTCTGTGAAGATCATAAGAAGTGATAATGGCACTGAGTTCAAGAATTTGATCATGGAAGAGTTCTGCAAAGACCATGGAATAAAGCAGGAATATTCTGCTCCTGGAACTCCACAGCAAAATGGAGTTGTCGAAAGGAAGAATAGAACTCTTATTGAAGATTTCAATGATCATGAGCAGCTGAGATTCGAAAATGAAGTTTTAAATTTTGATTCTGTAAATCCTGAAAGTCTAAATCCTGATATTGCAAACTCTGATGGATTAAACTCTGATTTTATTGAAACTGTGGTGACTATGCCCAAGGAAAATGCACCTGCGCAGGGGGAGCATACTGAAGATCCAACCACATCTCAAGAAGCATCAGAATCTACAACACGCTCTTTAAGTTCTGATTTGTCCAGTTCTGATGGGCCAAGTTCTGATAATTCTGGAAACTCATGTTATGATATTTCTGGAAACTCAAATTCTGAAAGATCCAACTCAGAGAGCATAATTTCAGGGGGAGCATCAGAAAATGTTGATAGAGACAGCACGGATCATGGGGGAGCATCCAATTCTAGATATAACCTTCCATCTGCAAGGAAGTGGACTAAAGCACATACACCTGACTTAATTATTGGAAATCCTGATACAGGTGTCAGACTAGAATAGCTACATCGAATGAGTGTCTCTATCATTAATTTCTTTCTCAGACTGAACCAAACAAAGTGGAAGAATCTCTTCAAGATGCTGATTGGGTGCAAGCAATGCAGGAAGAGTTAAATGAATTTGAAAGAAATAAAGTCTGGACCCTAGTACCAAGACCAAAGAACATGTCTGTTGTTGGTACAAAGTGGGTATTCAGAAACAAAACTGACAGTGATGGCATAATTACATGGAACAAAGCAAGGCTGGTTGCAAAAGGATACTCTCAACAGGAGGGAATTGATTATGATGAAACATTTGCACCAGTTGCTAGATTGGAAGCCATAAGGATAGTTTTGGCTTATGCTACTCACAAGAAGTTTAAAGTCTTTCAAATGGATGTGAAAAGTGCTTTTCTTAATGGATTATTGGAAGAGGAAGTATATGTTGAACAACCTCCAGGCTTTGTAGATTTCAAATTTCCCAATCATGTCTACAGGCTTGATAAAACACTTTATGGCCTTAAGCAAGCTCCAAGAGCATGGTATGAGACTTTAGCGCAGTTTCTTCTGGAGAGTGGATTCAACAGAGGGACTATTGACAAAACATTGTTCTACCTCAACCATGGAAATGACTTACTTTTGGTGCAAATATATGTTGATGATATCATTTTTGGTTCTACAAATGACAGACTTTGTAAGAAGTTTGCCAAGCTGATGCAGTCAAGATATCAAATGAGTATGATAGGAGAACTTAACTATTTTTTGGGCCTTCAAGTCAAGCAGAATGAAGAAGGAACTTTTATTTGTCAATCTAAGTACACCAGAAATTTGTTGAAGAAATTTAGAATGCAAGATTGTTCAAGTGTATCCACTCATATGGCCACTGCAACAAAATTGGATAAGGATATTGGTAAATCAGTAGATATTACTGATTACAGAGGTATGATTGGTTCACTACTCTATCTAACTGCAAGTAGACCTGATATCATGTATGCTACCTGTCTTTGTGCAAGATTTCAAGCAGATCCAAGAGAACCTCACTTAACAGCTGTGAAAAGAATTTTCAAGTACCTTAAGGGTACAACTGATCTGGGATTGTGGTATCCTAGAGAATCAGACTTTAAGCTAATAGGTTACTCAGATGCAGATTTTGCAGGATGCATAATTGACAGGAAAAGTACAAATGGAAGCTGCCAATTTCTTGGAGGCAGATTGGTTTCTTGGTTTAGAAAGAAACAGAAGTCAATTTCCACATCAACTGCAGAAGGAGAATACATTGCTGCAGGAAGCTATTGTGCACAGATTCTTTGGATGAAGTATTAGTTACTGGATTATGGTTTAGAATTTTCTAAAATCCCTATTTACTGTGATAATCAAAGTGCTATTGCTATGACAAGTAATCCAGTTCAACACTCAATGACAAAGCACATCAGCATTAGGTACCACTTCATAAGGGAACATATGGATGAAGGTACAGTGGAATTGCATTTTGTTCCAACAGATCAACAACTAGCAGATATCTTCACAAAACCATTGTGTGAAGCTACTTTTACAAGACTGGTAAATGAACTTGGAATGGTTTCAGGTTCTTTCTCTAAATCTGCTTAGTTTATGTTCTGATACATCAGACTTTATGATCAGTATTTACAGATATTACTATCCTTGTGTATTATGTGCTTAAATTGAAAATTACTTAAGTGTTGATTGTTGTCTGATGTGAAATTCTAAACTCTAATAGTGATATGAATGTATATGTGACTATTCAATCCAATGAGGATAACTGTGCTAGATGTTGACCTAGTAGTCTTTAATATACTAAAGATCCCATGTTTGAAGTAATTGTTTATGTGGAAATCTTTTAACACAAGCAAATTCTGATATTGAGCTTAGTTAAATTTACTTTGTCTATCTTATTACTAAGTCAAAAACTAGAATAAATGCTTCTTATCTGTTAAGTTCTGATGTTAGTAAATCTGATGGGTGTACTAAGTGCTGATAAGCCTCACTTATCAAAAGAAAAAGAAAAGAAATAAATATCAGGTACTCCTTTGAGATCTAGATTAAAAATATGGAAGGGAAGACCTAAGTGCATTGCTGGCATTAAGTAATATGCATTAGAAAAGCAAAATAAAATTTTCTTGGTGACTTTTCACACTCTATGATTACTGGAGAAATACTCTGATAACTGCATAAATTCTGATAAGCAGTCGTGACTCACTTACACTGAGAAGCCACTGTAAAATGGAATTTCAAAAGATGCATAAAATGAGCACAAGACAGTTGAGGTGGACTCCTGCATGAACTCATTCTAAAGTAGACTTCATAATAATGACAGATTTTGAGCAAAGTTCTCAGTTATGCCTTATTTCTAAGATGTACTGAAGTGAATCAGACTTTACTCTTTGTCTGATATCTAGCTTAATGCACACACTTACACTCCATATGAATGATGAAAATTACTGTGGTGATAAATATTGTTTTAGATGAACAGTCTATGTGTCAGATTGCATAAATTCTGAGGACAAGTTCTGATGGAAGTTCTGATGATTAAGTTCTGGTGTAACCATATCAGTATTTGTGTGAAGAATTACAGGAATACACATTCACTTTTTGAGTTAAGGAGCCATATTATGATGACCTTTAAATCCTGATAATAATCAAGTTCTGATGCTGACGTGGCAGTATTTATTTACTTGGTTTATTTTTGGTCATTACTTGAACGATAATATTTTTACAGAATATTGGTTAATGTGAGATAAAATGGTCATAATCAGTATGGGCTAGTGGTTAACGTGTATGTCCTGAAAAACTGCATATGTACAGTAATTATTATTATATCCTATGCCCATTAACTCTGGCTTTAGATCTTTTAATGACTGTTATTATTACACATCAGTCTAGGGAGTCGAGGAGTCATTATTTTTACTTGTAATTTTTAACCAGTCCTCGCGTCCCTTAGTATTCCATTGCCTATTTAAATGACTGATCATTCATCAATAAACCACATCTGTTTCTTTCTCTCAAACAATGGCACATTTTAGTTGGTATTACTCTTATGGCATAGAAACTGTGACTATCTTTCGAAATAGAATTCCGACTTCATGCTCTATCAACAACATTCTATTTGTCATCTGGATTCAACTTCCAGAGAACATTAAAAATGATATGCTGTCTTTCCAAAAAGAAGCTCATCTTCGTATTCTTAAACAGCAGGAGCAAATCGTTCGTCTTGCTGTTCTCTTTGTTGAAAGTAGGAAGAAGAATTAATTGTTATCCACCCGTTTCTCTTCTCCGTCAGCTTTGTTAGTCGTCTTAGACTAGGACTAGGGTTGTTGATGTTAAGAATCATAGAATAGGACTATCTTGTAATTTTTGCATGTAATTGCTAAATTTCATCAAATGTAATCATCTCATATATCAATGAAATTTTCTTTAAATTGCAAGATTTGTTCTTTGTTTCTCAAATTATGTGACTGTGCATGTTTAATTACAAATAATTAATCTTTACTTCATCGACTTTTAATTTTATTTTATGATGAATGTTTTGATTAAATTCTGTTGATTTGAGGAAACAACTGAGGAACAGGTTCCCATATCAGAACCTGTTGTTGTAGAAGCTGAGAAGGTTTCTTCTCAGAAAGACACTGTAATTGGGAGTTCTAGGCCCCTCAAAGGGATTAGAAAGTTAAATTCTAATGATAAAGCTCCTACAGTGTCTCCACCTTTGAAAAAGTTAAAGAAATAGAGAGCTCACAGGGACATCGTTGAGTCAGATTCAGAGGATGTAGTGGAAGCAGCTAAGGAAGGGGATCAGGAATCTCTGATCTTAATAAAACCAATTGTTATTGAATCACTTCCTTCTGCACAACATGAAACTGCTCAAGACAAAATTCCTACACCTCCTATGTCACCTATAGTTGATCCAGTACATACTGAAGAACCAGGTACAAGTGCTGAAATTGATATTCATAACTTGATTGTGCCTGAGGTGTTATACTTGGAAGCTCCACCAATTCAACTCACTCCACCAACAACATCAATTTTGGATGTTGATCAGAATCTGGTTGCAGATCAGAATTTAGAGGATAATGTTGAAACCTCTATAGCCTCACATACTGCTATTTTATCAGAGAATGCTGATACTGCAGGATCTACAAGTTCTGATGTTGCCAATGAAAAAATACTGGTGAAGCTGCTGCTAATTTAGATGTTGATGCAGCTGGTCCATCAGGACATGCACCTCAACAAACAGTTAATAAAGCTGATTTAGTCAAGAAGTTTGTTACAGGGGAAGCACCAGTACCTTGGAGTGAAACTCCTAGAGGAAAGGAGTGGACTAAGGAATGGAACACAGTTAGTTTTGTTCCTTCTGAAAAGGTTTTTGCTGAGCATCTGGCAAAAGCTGATGAAATGTTGTTAAATGATGATTTCAAGGCACAGCTGAGAGTTACTGCATTGAGTACTAGGCACCTTCAGGGTCAACACTCAACAATTCAAGCCAAGGTGAATAAAATTCAAGAAACCTTGATCCAGCAAGATATGAATGTGAAACTTGAAAAGGACAGATTTTTCAAGCCAGCCTTTGACAGAATTGCCTACATTGAGAAAACTCAGGAGAAGCAACAAACTCAAATTGATGAAATTCTGAAGAATCAAGCTTCTCACCAAAAAAAACTCAATGAGATCCAATACTCAGTGGAATTGCTTGTCTCTCTTCTTTTACCTGCTGATGCCAAAAAGGGGGAGAAAGTGATTAAGTCCAAATGCAAATCTATTCAGACACTGAAAGGAAAGGATGATGGACATAATGACCAGGGAAACTCTAACAAGGGTAGAGGTCAAGGTCAAGGCAAGGACTTTCATCAAGTAAAGCTAGAATTACAAGTCAAGGAACAAGTTCTGATACTGGGAGAAGAATAAGTTCTGATACTAGTAAAAGGATAAGTTCTGGTGAACATCTGGAACTTGATGAAGAAATTTCAAAGCAGTTATTTCTTAAAGAAAATCCAGGAATGGACTTTGAGAGTCTAAAGGAAGAAGAAGCTAGACTCAAAGCAGAAGGGGTCAAGACAAAATCTAAAACTTCTGTTGTTGAAAAGAAATTTCCAAAACCTAAGGGTATTGTGATAAAGGAAAGAACAACCTCTAAGGCAATCAAAGCCAAATCACAAGTGGAAATTGATCCAAGGTCCAAGGGCAAAGAAAAAGTTGATGAACCTGTAAAGGTCTATATGCCAGTCATGGATGAAGAAATAACTGATGATGAAGAAGATGCTAATCTTACTCTGATACATAAGAAGATTTTTCAAACAACCTCTGACATGGCTCATGTTGTTCAGAGTCAAGATGTAGTAAGTTCTGATATGACAGTGAAGCAAGCAACCTCTGACATAGCTCAAGTTGGCTTGATATCAGAAGATAAGGAAAAGGAAAGCTCTGACATTGCTTATGTTAAACCTTCAAAGATACTCCTACCAGGATTCACAAAAGCTAAACAGGCTCAACCTTTGAAGACTGCAACAAGTGGTTTTGAAGCAAGAGTTGTTACAGGAAAGGAAGCAAGAGATAAATTTGGATTGGGTAGTTCTGATGAAAGAAGAGTACATAACACTACCAATGATCCAACTTCCTTAAGTGAACCAGGTGTTGGAGCAACTCCTGAAAGATTGAATCGACTTGAATCTGTATAAATGGTTTACCATACCTTTTTAAAAGAACATATCTTGTTATATTTTATGACAGATGAAGGGTATATCAGATTAGGCAGAATGCTATACCACTAAAGTATTTTGAGAAACTGGAACATGTTCTATTCTTACTTCAAGTGAAAGACAGATTAACAGATAGTGATGCAGGTTATTTAAAGTCTCAAATTCAAAGAAAGAAGAAGCTTTATTCTGTAAAGTCTGACAGCACATACTGTCCCAAGTACAGAGATCACAAAGGTGATATTGTCGAAATGAAGCCTAACTCTGCTAAGATTATAACTACTTTTCTGGGTTATAAGGCTGTGGAATTCAATCTAGAGTCTGACAAGGCATATCTGATCAGACTAGATCAGGAGATAAGAAAAGCTAAGATAAATGATCTCAGAGCAGCTATTTTTCAAACTGGTGAAGATACAGCTGAATTGATAAATGCTAAAAGGAGGATGGTCAATGAACTTGAATATGCTGAGAGATTTTTGTTGAAGAACTATCTCAGAACAACTCCTGACATCAAAGAGATCAGAAATTGAAGCCAAGTCAAAGATCTAAAACTGCTTAAATTCTGAAAGTATGTACAGACTGAAGCTATTATCAAACCTTTAGATGGTAAAGCTGAAAGGAATGTAAGTTGTAGCTATCTAGTCAAATTCTCATACATTTGTACTTAATGTTTTTGACATCATCAAATATCTGTTGAACTTGTATATTATGCTAATTTACAAGTTGAGGGAGATTGTTAGATATATTTGATAATGTCATGTATAATATGTTTTGTGTTTAGTTTTCAGATCTTACCTAACAGGACAAATAAGTACTTCACTGGAAATCAGCTCTTATACTGAAGACAGAACTTAAGATATCAGAACTTAAGTTATCAGAACTTAAGATATCAGAACTTAAGTTATCAGAACTTAAGTTATCAGAAGATATTTATCAGGAGATAATATCAGGACTTAAGATGACTTTCAGATAAGGCAGACGGCTGATTGAAAGGAAAGAAGATCAAGACTAAGACAGAAAGAAATATGCATGAAGAAAGAATTCTATGAAGAATAGAATACTTGGAAGAAAAGATAACTAGTTGATATATTTTAGGAAGCAGAATTATATTCCATATCAATTAGAATTTATCTTGTAATTGTGTAGTATATAAAAACAGGCATAGGGTTTACACTATAAGTGCTATCATTATCAAAGTTATTATTCTTTGTAACCCTAGCAGCTCTCGTGATAATTTGTTCATCACTGAGAGAGGACAGTTCCATATTGTAACAGAGTTTATTGTGTTGAATAAAATCTATTTTCTGTTCCTTGAGTTCTTATATTCGATTTGATTGTGCTAAACACTGTATTTAACCCCCTTCTACAGTGTGTGTGACCTAACATTAGTAAATTCTCTGTTATTCGGGTCAGGATTTTCGGGTCGAGTTGAACAATCAAGTAGTGATTTTGGACTGATTTTTGCATCCAATCGATTGATGTGAGTATCAAAATTCATCCTCTTGATCTGTTCTTTCGATTTCTGGTATTAATTTCATGTTTTGATTCGTTATTTTTCAATTTTAATTTTTAGGGTTTATACTCTATAACGGCTGGGAAATTACGCTTGTATTATATCATAATAAAGATAAATTATGTGTCTTATTATGCCATTTATGTGTGATTAGTTATAAAATCCTAATGGTTACGTGCTATGTGTAATCTGTATTGTCCGGGTATTTTCAGGGTATTTTACAGATATTTTATTTCGTATTTAAAGCCTTTGTATTAAAAGTTATACGACTCGAACTATGATTTAATAGCTGATATTTCAAATAAAATAATTGGCCTTATTTTTCTTAGAACGGCTTGTACCATCGCATTATTCTGAAAATCTAGATATTTTATAAATTTTCTCGTTTCGCAAAAAATGACTTTTTCAGGCCCTATTAGGTGTTAAAAACCCCACAAAAATCATATTTTTATTTTTATAAAATTATAGGACTTTCATTTATACCATTTCTTTTATTTTTGATTTATTCACAATTTTTGGGAATTTTTGGCATATATATTTTATATATTAATAATTTAAAAATTAAAATTTAATTCTCAAAAATTATAAAATTAGGGGCAAATTAATTTTAAAAGATGTATAATTAGGGCTTTTATTTTAATTAGGAGTATTATTTTCCCTACTATAAATAGCCTAATTTTTATTTAATTATTATTAATTAATTACTAAAAATCAAAAAGATATCAAAAATCATGTGTTTTCGGGTCGGGTATTCCCGGGTCGGGTCGAACAATCAAGCATCGATTTTGGACTGATTTCTGCATCAAATCGTTTGATGTGAGTATCAAAATTGATCCCCTTGATCTGTTCTTTCGATTCCTGGTGTTAATTTCATGTTTTAATTCGTTGTTTTTCAATTTTAATTTCTAGGATTTATACCCGATTTGGTACGTTTTGATTCTGGGGTTATCTGTTGAAATTGATATTGCAAATAGCTTTATTTGACGATTTCTGATCGATTCATGCTAATTAATTTTACAGACGATTGCTTGAATTGATAGTACGTTATCTAGGGTTTATGTATTTTTTTGTTTAGTCGTTTTTGATTTTTGAAGGAAATGAGATATGTTTGAATATAGGGGTTTAATTATACATGTTATTAGCTTTATTTTGAGATATAGAACGTGAATTTTGGTGTACGATTTAGGCAGATCGGAGTTTGGTCGGATTTTAAGTCGGTTTTGATCGGAATATCGTTCTAGGGGCCATTAGGTGTTTTGTTAGTTGATTAATATTTAAAACTAAGTTTACAAACGATTCCATGTAAAAACGAGCACAAACGGTTCGTGATTTGGCCTGAAATTGACTTCGTCGGAAACTGCAGTAGTTCACCGAAGTTCTTTGGGTTTTTGGCCGGAAAACACGACTCAGGGATCGTGTGGTGTTGTTGATGGCAGCATGGTGTTGCTGTGTTGTAATAGAATGAAAACCCTCTAAAAATCAGTTCAAGTCATTCCTGGATTGGCCTTAATTAGACTTGCCGGAAAATTTTTCGGTGACCAGATTGTCACTGGATTCTGAGTTCTTGGTGACCCGTTTTTGTTATCTTGACCCGGTTGTAACCCGTTTTGCAACCCAGTTTTGATCTGTTTTGCCCCATTTCTATTTTCTGAAAACTGTTTTTGGAAATTTATTTTACTTTTATTTTAATTATAAAATCAGTTTTATTTATTTTATAAATTAATTAATTAATTATTTAATTAATTGATTTATATTATAAATAATTCTGAAATATTTTCTAAAAATTCAAATTTATTATTTATTAATTATTTAAAAATGATTAATTATTTTGATAATTAATCAAATAATTTTTAATAAACCATAATAAATTTATTTTAATTCCAAAAATTATGAAAACAACATTTTTAATTCTGATTGTTCCCAAATAATTATTTAAAAATATTTTTAGGGTTGAATAATTAGTTATAATTATTTATATTGAATAATAAATTGATTTATTTGTATTTATCGAATAATAATTGAACCGTTTATCCGATTTGAGCGAAACGAAAGCCCTTTGACTGAGAAAAATGATATGTTTCGATATTTAGAAACTAGTTGACTTTCGATAGTTATTTACTTGTAAGCCTTATTGCGTATAGAAACGAGTCCAATAAATCCTGAAAAATAGGAAACGAGCCAGATATTGTTCAGTTAAGTGAATAGTGAGTCGATTTCGATTCTAAAAATTATTTTAAAACTAGAATGACTATGTGAACTTGTGTGTTATGTGAATTATATGGTTAATCGAGTCTTATTTTTTAATAAATAATGTACGGGTTAGTAATACCCGCATGGGTAGACGATAAAGGCTATGTGAAGTCGGTTTGAGAAGCGATTGATATACGGGATGATTAAATAAGTCTATTTCTGTGATAGAAGCAAATCCAACAAGGCGAGTCGAGCCGGTAATAGAAGACGGTGAAGTACTTGGAGTAAATCGCGTGAAAGGCAAGTTTTTCCCTATTCTAATTCAGAATAGTGAAATTACTTCAGATTTTTATCGCAATTGCACACTTATGATCCCTGTTCACAAACACTGATACATGATTATATTCCTTTGTTCATATCTTATTTCGATTCATGATTTCTCTTAATTCGTTGAATCCTCTATTCATATTCCAATAATTATACATATATTCATATATTTTTATATATTATGGTGTTGGAATATGTCAAAGCATACTGATTGTTCCGGTTGCTCCTCTATAGACTGGATGGTGACGATTGGGATCAGGTATACACTTAATCATAAGGGCCAGGAATTAACCGGATCCTTGTGTTGGGCCGTAGAGCCTGGGTAACCGAATAGATCTATACATTGAGGTATGGATCTGCACTGTATCCTGGCTGATCAGCAGGATATAGGTGCGAACTTGTGTCCAGTTTAGTTCATTTGATATTCGCCAATAGTGGCCTTCATTTTTTTCTCGCGAGGTTATATCTTTGCAAATGTAACTAGATTACCGGTTCATTTAGCTTATAATAACACTGTTTATATATTACGGACTTGTTGAGCAACTTATGGCTCACCCCTTTCTTGTTTTTATTCACCTTTATTATTTTCAGTTAAGAAGGAAAATGAAACCTATTAGGACTCGAGTGGTAAAGAAACGAGTTAAGCCGCAGGACTCTCTCATACCAAAGGTGTTGATCCCGATTCAGAAAGAAAGCTTTGAGTTGCTTGAGCAGGTGGAGTGTAGATAGTTAATGTGTGTGTTTGAGTAATTGAGAAAAAGAGTTTAAAATTTGGTAGACAATGGTTTGTAATATAGAGAGTTGTAAGATTTTAAATTGGGTTTGTAATAAAGTTAGATTGTGGTTCTTGTTTTCATACTTCAACATAAAAAGATCCTGGTTAGTGTTAAAGGGGTTTAGATATATATTTGTTTAATTATTATACATGTTGTACATGTTTAGTGATTAGCTAGTAACATCCGGACTTATACCCCGGGTCTGGAGGGCGTTACATACTCGATTTGGGTCTTTTTGATTCTAGGGTTATTAGGATGATTTGATGATTGATATAGCTTCATATGATGATTTATAGTCGATTCATGGTATTTAATTGAACGAACGATTCCTGGATATGTGAATTCGATTTCTAGGGTTTATGTCCAATTTTGATTTATATGTTTTTTATTTTGATGAATATTTGGTTCATTAGATGTTAGGGGTTTGATTGTAGAGTTCATAGGCTTTGATTTGAGCTATAAAAATCGAAGTTTCATCTACAAACGAATAAAATCGATACATGGCCAGAGTTTATGTCGGTTTGATCGGAGGTTGACATTCAGGGATGATTCCGGTGATTGAACGATGTGTTTGTCGATTTTGGCCTGAAAATAGGCCACCGGATTCTGCTCCGGTTACCGGATTCTGGGCAAAATCTGGCGTATTCTTCACGAACCGGATTTGGACCCGTTTGACCCGTGTTTGATTTGTTTTTGTCAGAAATTGTTTTCTGACAAATGCTTCTGGAAATTATTTTTACTTTTTAATTTTATTATTTATAAAATCAGTTTCTATTTATTTTATAAATTGATTAAATAATTATTTAATTAATTGATTTATATTATAAATAATTCTGAAATATTTTCTAAACATCAGAATTTCTTATTTCTTTAATTATTTATTATTTATTTATTATTTATTAATCAATTAAAAATGATTAACTATTTTTATAATTAATCAAATAATTTTCAATAAATTATAATAAATTCATTTTAATTCCAAAAATTATGGAAAAATCATTTTTAATTCTGATTTTTCCCAAATAATTATTTAAAAATATTTTTGGGTTCAATAATTAGGAATAATTATTTATGTTTGTTAGTCCTTAACAATGCAACAAGAATTACAGAAGGGGGGTTAAATGAAATTCTTGAAACTTTTTCTCAAAAATATGAAATGTTCTATCTTAATAATATATAACTGTGTGAATTGATTTGCAAACTGCGGAATAATATCTTGGAATGAATCAAGACACAAGTAATTAAAAACACAAGTCTTTAAAAACTTTCTGGTTGATTAGAATGTATCCACCAGAGATATATATTATATCAAGAGAACTTTGTGTAGCAATTATCTCACAGCTTCTTACAAATTTGAACAACTAAGTTTATAGAGAAATGCTAAGAATACAGCTTACAAATGTTTCTCTGAAAATAATAATCTTGCTCAGTTGTTTGTAGTTCTATTTGCTACTTCTTGGTTTATATAACACCAAGATTACAAAGTAATAAGACAAGATAATAAAATAAAAACTATCAAGTCTAATACTGTGCTACTTCATTACTCTATTCCGGCATCTTTGAATATCTTCATAATAGCATGTAAATGGCAATATTTCTTTGTTCTCTAAAACCCAAATGGATAGGTTCCATTTGCATACACTCGGCGCATATGAATGTGGTGTCACTGTCAACAGATGTTTGAATACTTTATCCGTCGGGTTCATGATTATCCGTCAGGTTACCTTGTTGATCATCCGTCGAGTGGCATTGTTGTTTATCCATCGGGTAGCTATCTAGCACTTGACTTCATTTCATTTATGCAGAATTACAAGACATCATCTATGTACAATTAATCAACCTATTCTGCATATCTAGTTAAAGTCAACATGACTTGAGTACTACTACAGAATCTAAACAATGTGTATGTAGAAATGTGCTACAGACTTATTGTTACACAAGCTACTCACTCGATGGATAATAACTCATCATCCGTCGGGACTATATTGAGTCATCCGTTGGGACTATAATCCTTATCCGTCGAGTGCTACATTTTTCACTAAGTAAAATCTACCAAGGTATTTTGTTTAATGAAATCATCAAGTTCACAACATATCCACAACAATCTCCCCCAATTTGTGTCTACTGGAATTGTAGCCATAAATTAAGAGAAACTTGATGATAACAAAACACCCTAAGAATACAACTTGAAAGTAAGTAGAAAACTGTAAAGTGCTTCAAATTAACAAAATGTACAAATATTTGCTCACATTCATTTTCAAGGTGCTCCTCTAGCCTGAGCAAATTAATCTATTTCCTTGAAGATCTGGATCTCTTTCCAATCTTTCTGTTGTTTTCTTCTAATTAATTTTGGAGCTGTCTGTGGAATTCCAGTTCATCAAATTCTGAGAGATTTAGCTTTTCTTGCATTTCTAAAAGAGTCTCATTGCTGGAGATGCTCAATTGGTCTTCTAATCTGAAAAATCTTCTCACTCCTTTGTCATTCATGAACTCCATCATCCAGTAGGGCCTTAGATGAACTCTTCTCCCTGTGTAAGGAATAATTAGAGTCTTTGGGAGTGCATCTTTAGCTCTAATACTCCTCAGTTCTTCAATCTTCTTTAGAACCAATCTTCTTGCAGTTACATTGAATCCAAAGTTCTTCTTGAATGATGAATAAACCTTTATCAATACAGCTTGGCTTTCTTGAAGGATCTTGTGAAGTGGCCATTGAATCTCCTTTCCTCCCTTGTACTTGAAAACTAACCTTTCAGGTAGATTCCTGTAGGCATCAATCCCTCTCACTTCTTCTAGTTCATCTAGATAGAGATTTGGATCAGAGAATTCCTTGATGTCACACAAGTACATGTAATCTCCCTTGTTGACTTTGAATTGTGCTTTAGTTAGAGATTTGGATTTGAGAGGTTTCAACTTCACTTTCTTGACTGCTCTTGACTTTGTTCTTTTTGGCTTGCTAAGGACTGGCAAATTGAAGTCAGGAATTGGTAGACTTTCCCAATCTATTGGTTCATCCTTAGGCACAATAGGTTCACCATGAATGTTCCTTTAAGGATCCACCACTTTAATGTCTTCAAATACCACAGAGATTTTTGATGCTTGAGTTGTAGTTGGAATGGATATCTTACAAAACTGATCCTCCAATTCCTTATCAATAAAGTCCAATTTCCTTTTGGTTCTTTTGGCCAATTCCTTGTATCTTTGAGGTTTCTTCTGTTGTGGTTCAACTTGCTTCTTTGGATCTTGAGATTCAGTGATTTCAGATGGCTGAGCAGGAATTTGTTGTGTTGGTTTGACAGCTTGTAGCCTGGCCAAGATATCAGCTTGCTCTTTCTTTTGTTTAGCCTTTTTAGCATCTAAAGCAGCTTGCTTCTTTTTTTGCTTCAATCTTTCCTTTTCTTCTCTCTTTGCTTGAGCAAATTGAGGATGTCCAGCCACCACACAAATTTTTTTCCCATTCCTGAAAACTTTAGAAATTCTCCTTTTTAAGGTTGAATCAACTAGATCCTTGTAGAAGGCAATTGACCTTGACAACAGTTTCTTCTTATCAGGCTTAGGTGTCTCATATAATGTATCCAAAGGGTTCTTTAATGATGATTTTGGATAGTTCACCCTTGGCTTCAGAATTATTTCAGCCTTTGGAGATTTGATGCAGGATGGTTGTCCCCTTTCCAGATAGTTCATGCTCATTTCATTCACAGAGATTTGCCTGACTTGAGAGTGATGAATGACTGACTTTTCTGGCTTCTTTACTAGCCCAAACTTCTTTTGAATTTACTCATCAATTTTCTCCCAGTTGATTGGACTCAACTGTTTCTTTTCAACTGCTCTTATATTAGCTGCTGCTTCATTTATCAGATCAATGATGTCTGTAACTGGTGGCTTGGTGAAAGCAATTGTTGGCACAATTACTTTACTGATTTGAATGTTAAGCTGTTTCTCCCCCCCACTTGGTCCTTTCTCCCCCTTTTTATTATCATCAAGTTGAGTAGAGGAGGAGGTTTCTGCAGCCACCAGTTTCTGAAGCAAGTATGTCTGTTGAGCTCTATGCAGATGAATTGCTGTAAGAGATGCTTCCATAGCTGTCATCCTTGTATCCAAGGCATCTATCTTTGTGGCAAGATCAGAATTTTTCCTGAGCTGTCTCTTAATATCAAGCATTGCAGCTTCTGGAAGCTTATAGTCCATTTTGTCAGAAATAGCCTTCTTCATCTCATCAATATCTCCTTTGATGGTATTGACATCTCTAGCATGTTGGAAGCCTTAAATTTGTTGTAGTTGCAGAGAAGCAAGATGTGCTTAAAGGAGCTTCTTGGTGTTGGCATTTATGGTAGTTTGAAGAGCAGAATTTGTTTGATTTATGAGTTGAATCAGGGTTGTCTTGAAATAGTGTTCATCACAATGCTTTCAAAATGCCCATGATGGCATGCCTGATCATGAGCTAGAACCTACTTCTCCCCCTATGTCCAATGGCTCATCTTCACTATCTCCACCTTCATCTCCAAAGAAATCTGCTAAACCAGCAGTCTCATAATCAACATCACCAGCTATAGAGGGCAAAGCTGTGATGGCATCCTTAGCCCACCAAGTTGAGCATCCTTTCTCCATTGTCATTGCCCTGTTCAGCTAGAAGTTGATAAGCTGGAACAGGGTGAGTAAATGTCTCAGCATCAAGGGAGGTGGAATCTATAACAGCTTGAAGTTGCTGAGATAGTCCCTCCCTGTCTGCATCCTGGACACCCATTAACTCACTTACAATGACATTCATCCTTATAGCTCCTGTACCTGCATTTCCCTCATGTTCTCTCTTTTGTTGCATCAAGGTCTCACCTTGGCTCTCCACCCTCACACCTTCACCTTCACCATCTAAGGTGGGACACCTCTCACTCTCTTTTGCCAATTCTGAAGAACTGGATTGCTTATTTTCACTCTTTTCCTCTCCTTTTTCCTGGGAGCAACCTAGACTCTCACTCATAACACTCTCTTCCCTCAATCCTAAGAGTGACTGTACTACCACTAAGTCTTCTGCACTTGAGATAATTAATGAAATTTTAAGCTGTGTAGAGACACTCGGCGGATAAGGGATATCCGTTGGGTTAGTAGTTTGACTATCCGACGGATAACTGCTGTTACGCTTATCCGTTGGGATACAATCACTACTTGATGGATGAGCAATATCCATTGAGAAAGTAGAAATGATTGAACTTGGAATTGAAACTATTGCGGACTGTGTGCAGATTGATGATATTTTGGGCACAGATATTTCAACAGTTCCTGAAAGAATTGGAAAGTGAGCCAACAAATCATCTAAAAGATGATGCTCACTTGCATTAGATTTTGGCTTCCCCAACAGAGTTAAAGAAGGGGAATCAAGAATTGATGTGTTGATCATATCCACATCCAGAGAGTTTGTGGGAGAATTTGGTGTGTGAGGTGCTTCTATAACTAAAGATTTTGGCTGTGACTCCGCATTTATTGGAGCCACATCAAACTGAATTTGAGAAGGTGCATAACTGTGTCTTTAGCACCAGTTTGCAAAGTGTGTAAACCCTGTGCATCCCCAAAGGTTTTTGATTTCTTCTTTCTGGCATAAGTTTGGGGTGAGCTAGTGTCCCTTACCTTTTTTTCCTGTGCTCTTGTCTGAGAGCTTTGTTCAATAGCCACATCCTTTTGGGAGGATGCAGCTAGAAATGAGCTTTTATCATTTTTAAGCACTACAGTTTGTTGGGAAACTGCATTGTGGCTAGGCTGGGAAATACTCACAACTCCAACCTTATTCTTAGGGTTTCTTTTATGTTCACCCTGTCCCTCACCTACCTTACCCACCTTCACACTCCCCTCTTTGGGTTTGGTGGATTTTACAACTGGCATCTTTTGAGAGATACCAGAGGGGGCTTTCTTTGATTTAAATTTTAAAATTTTTGATGGTTTAGTAGCTTGGGTAGGCAACTGTTGGGTCATTAACACAGTTGCCATAGCTACACTAGAATTCAAAGAAATCTGTGAGGTTGGAAGAGTAGGGACAGATGAACTTACCTCACTTACCTGAGGTGCTTCCATTACATGGAAATAGAAGAATGACACCTCTTTGTGATGGTTTGCCCTATTTAAATCTGCAATAATTCTTCTCACTTGAACCCAACAATCTAATTTGTTGTTTGGATTCTCAAGCACAATTTCCTCAGAGAGGTGGTTAGCTAGCATGATGAAAAATCTAGCATAGTAAACATTTTTACCCCTCTAGTTTAACTCCCTTAATTTAAACCCCAACTCAAACAAAACAAGATCACTAAAATTAAAGAACTTATCTGTAACTAGCATGTAAAGCATGTTAAGCATAGAAATATTGATAGGATCAAAATAACTGATTTTACCAAAAAAGACCTTGGTAACTACATCACACATGAAACTCCATTATTTCCTAAGACCCAACCTCCTAATATCACTTAACTTAGAAGTAGAGAGTGCATAGTTCATGGAATTAAACATATTAACAATATCAGTATCTATGTGTGGTGAGGTCACAGTGTTATCAGGAATTTTGAAACATGCCTTAATAACATCACTATTGATACAGAATTCCTTACCTTTAATAGTGAGTGTGATGGCCTTATCAGTAGAGTTGTATGTAGCAGTCGCCCACATCTCTTCAACAACCTCACAGAAGATGGTGGGTGATTCTAGCATTGCATAGCTGAGTTTGCAGTTCTTCACAAAATCCATCATTTTGTGGTAGTCACTTGAATGTTGAATCCCCTTGTTTACTAGAGCCGTGAAGTTGTTTTTCTCATAGATGTATCCAGTTTGTGACATGATCTTTACTACTGGTGCCATTGTTAGAGAGTGGAAATTGCAGAGATAGAGATGGTAGTTGCTTTAGAGAAAGAGAGAATTTAGAGCAGATGATTTGAGAATGATAAAAGAAAAGCAATGAAAATGAATTATGCTTTTATACTGTCTAAAAAATAACTATAAAAAAAATAATAAAGTGAAATAAAGTAACCAATAAGAATTGCCCAAAATAACCGTTTTAAAAAAAATAAACTGTAAAAATGCCACTAATTATCCGTCCTGTTATGCTTGCAAACTGTAAGTATACTCGATGGATAATGTTCAGGAAATTAACGGCTAGGATTCAGACAATTCGATGGATGAGGATAAACTGTTATCCGTCGAGTCATAAAAAATTCCAGAAGAATAATTGATTTTTATTAACAAATAGTATTTCGACGGATGATCAAACTCGATGGATAAAGATCATCCGTCGAGATGTAAATTTTGACTTAGCCAAAATTCCATCTGAGACGGAAAAATCAATTAAATTTCTGGCTGCAATTTAACTTGCAAATTATCTCATAAAGATTAAAGAGTAATTTAGCATACCTAACTCACTTACCAACCTTGAAAAGGTGGATTCATCCAGTGGCTTGGTAAATATATCTGCAAGCTGCTTTTCACTTGGAACAAAATGTAGTTCCACAGTACCATTCATCACATGTTCCCTTATGAAGTGGTACTTGATGTCTATGTGCTTTGTTCTTCAATGTTGCACTGGATTTTCAGTGATGGCAATTGCACTTGAGTTATCACAGAAAATGGGAATTCTTTCCACTTGCAAACCATAGTCTAGCAATTGGTTTTTCATCCACAAAATCTGTGCACAGCAACTGCCAGCAGCAATATATTCAGTTTCAGCTGTAGAGGTAGAAACTGAATTTTGCTTTTTACTGAACCAGGACACAAGCTTGTTTCCTAGAAATTGACAGGTTCCTGTTGTACTTTTTCTATCAATTCTACAACCTGCATAATTTGCATCTGAATAACCAGTTAGATCAAAACCAGAATCTCTAGGGTACCAAATGCCAAGTTTTGGTGTTCCCTTGAGATATCTGAAAATTCTCTTAATAGCTACTAAGTGAGATTCTCTAGGGTCAGCCTAAAATCTAGCACACAAATATGTAGCAAACATTATATCTGGCCTACTAGCTGTTAAGTACAGAAGTAAGCCAACTATGCCCCTATGACTTGAAATATCCACAGACTTTTCAGTAGTGTTTAATTCAAGCTTAGTTGCAGTGGTCATGGGATTTTTTGCAGATGTGTAATTCATTAGATCAAACTTCTTTAAAAGATCATAAATGTATTTATTTGACTAATGAATATTCCATCACGAACTTGCTTAACTTGCAAACCAAGAAAGTAAGTTAGTTCTCCCATCATACTCATTTCATACTTACTTTGCATCAATTTGGCAAACTTTTTGCAAAGTTTTTCATCTGTAGAGCCAAAAATAATGTCATCTACATAAATTTGAACAAGTATACTAGAGCCATTAACATTTCTAAAGAAAAGAGTTTTGTCTACAGTACCTCTAGTGAAGTGATTCTCTAAAAGAAACTTTGACAAAGTATCATACCAGGCTTTAGGTGCTTGCTTCAGTCCATAAAGTTCTTTCAAAAGATAGTAAACATATTCTGGAAAGTTTGGATCTTCAAAACCAGGAGGCTGACTGACATAGACTTCCTCCTCGAAATCTCCATTCAAAAAGGCACTTTTGACATCCGTTTGATAGACTTTAAAATTGGCATGGGCTGCATAGGCTAAGAAGATTCTGATGGCTTCAAGTTTTGCAACAGGAATAAATTTTTCATCAAAATCTTTTCCTTCTTGTTGACAATAGCCCTTAGCAATCAATCTAGCTTTGTTCCTGACTATGATGCCATTTTCATCCATCTTGTTTCTGAATACCCATTTGGTGTCAATTGGATTCTTTCCTTTATGCTTGGGCACCAGCTTCCACACCTTATTCCTCTCAAATTGGTTTAGCTCCTCCTGCATAGCTAAAATCCAATCAAGATCCAACAAAGCTTCTTCTACCTTCTTTGGTTCTTCCTTAGAAAGAAAGCTGCTATATAGACATTCTTCTTGAGTTGCTCTCCTTGTTTGAACTCTAGAAGATACATCACCAATGATAAGCTCAAAGGGGTGATCCTTTATACATTTCCTTTGTTGAGGTAGATTAGCTCTAGATGAAGAGGCCTCATTGTTGTCTTGATGTGTGATTGAGTTTTGATCATTAGAAACTCCCCCTGAGATAATGGATCTTTGATTTGAGAAAGGGGAGCTTTCTGTAAGTGATCTATTCTGTCTCCTAGCTTCTTTTGATAACCCGACGGATGGTGAATTTTGGGTATCGACGGATGAGTCTGGTTGTCTCCCAACGGATAAGACAGATTGTCTTCCGGCGGATGAAGCATTATGCAACTCGACAGATGTTGAATTGTGTGCTTCATTGGTAGTGGATTTTTCTGCATTATCCTTTGATACTGTTTCTTGATCACTTTCATCATCACTATCATCACTAACATATCCATATTGTCAAATTTGAGGCTCTTATGGTAATCTCCATCTTGCAGTCCTTCAATCTTTTTATCATCAAACACAACATGTATTGATTCCACAATAATGTTGGTTCTTAAATTGTAGACTCTATATGATTTACCAATAGCATATCCAACAAAAATTCCTTCATCTTCTTTAGCATCAAACTTCCCATTCTGATCAGTTTGATTTTTCAAGATATAACATTTGCAGCCAAAGACATGAAGAAAATTTAGAGTTGGCTTCTTGTTCTTGAACAATTGATAAGGAGTCGTATTTTGCTTGATTAATCAGAGAAATATTTTGAGTGTAGCATGCAGTATTTACAGCTACAACCCAGAAATATATTGGTAATTCAGATTCTTTAAGCATTATCCTTGCAGCTTCAATAAGTGATATGTTCTTCCTTTCTACTACTCCATTTTGTTGTGGAGTTCTTGCTGCTGAAAACTCATGCAGGATCTCATTTTCCTCACAAAATGCTCTCATGACAGAATTCTTGAACTCAGTTCCATTGTCACTCCTGATTCTTCTAACTTTAAAATCAGGATGATTATTGACTTGCCTTATGTGATTGATGATGATTTCACTAGCCTCATCTTTAGACTTTAGGAAATATATCCAAGAGAACTTTGAGAAATCATCTACAATTACTAGGAAAAATCTTTTCCTTGAGATGGACAACACATTGACTGGTCCAAATAAATCCATTTGCAACAGTTGCAAAGGTTCTTGAATTATTGAATCAAGCTTCTTTCTGAATGATGCTTTGATCTGCTTTTCTTTTTGGCAGGCATCACACAATCCATCCTTAGAAAACTCCACTTGAGGAATTCCTCTTTCCAGTTCTTTCTTTACTATTTCATTCATGGTCTTGAAGTTTAAATGGGATAGCTTCTTGTGCCATAACCAACTTTCATCCTGACTTGCTTTGCTGAGAAGACAAGTAACAGATTCTGCATTTGATGAGTTGAAGTCAGCTAGGTACACATTTCCTTTTCTTACACCAGTAAGAACCACTTTGTTGCTCCTCTTTTTTGCCACATCACAGGCTTCTGAGTTGAAGGTTACTGAGTTGCCTTTATCACAAAGCTAGCTGATACTCAACAAATTATGCTTGAGACCATCCACTAAGGCAACCTCCTCAATGATGACATTGTCTTTTGAAATCAAGCCATATCCCACAGTATAACCCTTGTTGTCATCTCCAAAAGTAATACTTGAGCTAGCTCTCTCCTTGAACTCTGTGAGCAGGGTAGAATCACCAGTCATGTGTCTTGAACAACCACTATCCAAGTACCATAGATTCTTTCTGTTTCCCTACGCACATCAAAATCAAATTAAGTTGATTTTGGTACCTAAGTTTCCTTGGGTCCTGCCTTGTTAGCTTTATTTTTCTATTTCTTAGGGTTGATCTCATTTGACTTGGGGATATCAGATTCATCCTTAGTCATTTGAATTGGACCTTTGAAACCATTCATTACAGCAGAATTATCATGCATATTTTGATTAACAGGGAATGGCATGTTATTCGTAAACATGTTATTCCAGTAAGGCATGCTAAATGCCATTTGTGGCATACTAAATGCAGCATAATAGGGATTAGGTGCGAATGGCATATTAGCAAACTGTGCATTCATATTCTGTGTAGATATAGCATTCATAGGCATAGAAGGCATGGCATTTATGTGAGGAAAATGAGGTGGCACATATAAGGAAGTAGGCATGGCAGTTTTTCAATTAACAGACAAATGATTTACACCACCACACTTGACACAGATATTTCTAGGAGCATATTTATCAGGTGTGTAGTTGTTATGCTTGTTAATTCCTACTTTACAATTTCTATTATTTTTCTTTTTAGCCTCTGTTTTAACCTCAATCTTTTCCAGTCTGTCACTCAATTGCTTGACAGTCATATGACCAACATTAGCCTTTTTCTCCTTCTTCACTTGACTGGATTCTCCTGGAATAAAATTCTTGGAAACTGGTCCATATTTCTCATTTAACTTGACAAGTTTGGCTTTACTAATAGGCTTGCTCACAGTCGACGGATGAGGATTTATATCACTCGACGGATAACCCTTTTTGTTATCTGACGGATGACCCTCATCATCCGTCGAGTCTACATATGTTAGAAATCCTTCCACCAAATTGGATTCCAGCTTCTCCTTGTTCTTCTTCCAGGCTGCATCACAAAAGGACTCAAGACCTTGAATTTTGGTGATTTGAGCATGAACATCTCTAGATGTTTTCCATGCCTTAATCACCTCCTGTTCTCGTTCAAGCTGCTTCTTCAAGATCTCTTCTTTCTTCAAGGACTCAGTTAATTCATTCTTAGCAATTTTACACTCAATTCTTAATTTTTCAAATTCAATGAACTGAGACTCTAGCACATTATTCATCTCACTTAAAAACAAATTGTTTCCTTTGATTTTAGCATTTTCCTTAGTAAGAGACTTAAGTGTAACACGCAAATGATATAGTTCTGTAGACATGTCATTTATTGCATCATTACACTCAGCTTTAGATAAATGTGCAAGGTTAGTGGTGATTACCTAACTGCTTGAAGAACTTGTCTTTGTTTCATCAGACCTGGCCATTAGGGCTAGATTGACAGAGCTGACATCCTCATCCTCATCCAGACCATCTGCTGCCCAGTCATTCTCTTGTGTAATGAAAGCCATTTCCTTTTGTTTGAGCAACTCAAAGTATTTCTATTTATAATCCACAGGCTCAAACTTCTTTTTGCTGGAATCTGTCTTTCTACACTCACTGGCAAAGTGCCCTGCTAAGCCACATTTGAAACATTTGAATTTTGATTTATCCACCATGTTTATATTTGGCTTAGGTGCTCCAAAGTTCTTCTTGAACTTGTGCTTGGCAAATCTTCTAGAAAGAAATGCTAGATGTTCATCAATATCTTCCATGTCATCTTGGCTCAAAGAATCTTCATTTTCTGCTATCAGCCCCTTGTCCTTGTGTTCACAGACCTTTGAAGTTGATTCAACAACTTCCATCTTGTGGCGCCCCAAAACCCGGGGTCAGGAGTCTCGGAAGCCACGCCATCTAACCTCACACAACTCACACTATAATATATAAATACTCACACTTCACGACCCCACACTTATCACAAACACACTTACAGGTTATTATCTTGGAAATGAACCATCATAACTAGAGTAATTGTTAACCATCAAGTGATATTTATTACAATCCAAAAGTAATTAATCTTACCGGCGAGTGACCTTTAGGTAAGGCTAGTCTGCCATCCAAATATACGTTTCTTGTTTCTTATCTTACATAAATCATACTTATAAATAAGCCGAACTATAAACAACTGAAAATTAATCCAGCTTATTCTGACTACATGTGGTACAACACCAAACAATCTACGGAACAGCTGGCCATTTCCTACCCATTTCCTGGCTGTGGTTCTCATGGCAGGCATCTTGATTCACTGTTGTGTTGTGTCAATTTAAGAAAACAAGTATGAGCTATAATGCTCAGCATAATAATGTACAATATGAAAATGATTGTATGATAACATCATATATTATATATATGTTTTATTCAAAAATAGTTTTCCTTGGTGTCACACACCTTCTTACGAAGACAATTCTTTAAGGGGGTTTTAATATCCTGCGAATACCTTAATAGTAATCCCAGCACCTAGGCTTGGGTTACGGTATTACATTTCAATTCCAATTGGAAGAGTTTGGACATTCACTGGAGCCACCGCATACGATGATCAGTCATACTACGGAGATAGTAACCTTTTCTACTAGTAGAAGGACGAAACCGTCATCCCTCGGGTATCATCCTTGCCACATTCGGGCTACATGTCCCATTTTCGGGTATACATATACTTCACAAGTTCCTGAGTACCTTCGCCTGCGGTACATTTTGTTGTCCATCTAGCACACATAGTACCAGAGTCTACCCCTCCCTTGTCCTTTAAAAGAATTCTATCAATCTCGAGAACTCGAACCACATCGAAGTTCCTCAAGCATTTTGCTTGTTGATCGAAATAGCTTATCTTTTTTAAGATATAAGTGTATATATATGCATATACGTACTTCCGAGAATTTCGGAGGAAGTACTAAGGATGTGAGTTGACCGTTGTCAACAGATAATTATTAAGGGGAAAAAGTTTCTTCTCGAAACTATATTCAATATATTAATAAGTCGGGATAATATTCACCGACGATCTGAAATTATTCGAATGATCTTCTGTAATCAGAAGTATATTTTAAATTAGGATCTATGATTTTTAAATCAATAATAAACCCTTTAAGAATAATAATTCATTAAATAATAGCCAATAAATAATTAAACCTCGAATGAGTTTACTCTCTAGAAGGTTTATTTAAAATAATATTCCTCAACTAGTTTGTGTCTACGTAATTAATAATCTATAGTGATTAATCGAGTTTGAAATAAATAAACATTGGAGTATACTACTCCCATAATAAAGGAATAAGTATATAGTATTTATTTTCCGAACAATAAAATATAGTTAAGGGAATATGATCGTTGGGAAATCGTTTTAATAAAAGTTCGAGGTGTTTTAATGTTTCGTAAGTGGACGATGAGTCCCTTTAAAACATACTACTATGGACTTATAACCGTCCTATAATATATCCGGAATGATTCACGGGTTTTGTCTTAAATCCCGACCGATTCTCGGTCTTATATAATACGTCACGCTTAAAGCGAAATAACATTTCACGATATATACTTATCGTACAACATCGCTACATTATGCGAAATTCAACAACTACGTATCATGGCAAACATGGTATTTATGCGATGATAGTAAAACAATCTTTTCACAACACAACAGTAAAAATGGAGTTGGGTTTGTAAACTTGCCTGGGTATCTCGAGGTGGATGATACTCTTGGTTCCGCTCGGAAATCTATAACCATAAACACATTTCATTTCGTTAGGTTCCTTTCTAATTTACGGTAACTCGCACTCATGCGCTACTCATTATGCATCCTCTCAACTCATACCATCCTTAACATTTCTTTTAAGTCATAATCATATTATGGTCACTTCATTTTCCTAAGTATCTTGGGTTCATTCTCATTACCTTTGTCGGCTCCGCTTATGGATTCTCTTGGCTTCTACTCGCGCGGTCTCGGCTCCGACATTTTTATAAAATTGAGAAATTATTATTTTCATTTGAAATTTTTATGGCAGTTAGGAAACTCAATATGTTACTCTCTGTAAAAATTTCATGATTTATGAATACTTTAAGTCTATCCTTTAAATTTTCAACGTTCGTAATTCGTAGCAGTTTTTGTCGCTTAAATCACTTTTACTAAAACGACCATAACTTTTGATCCGTAAATCGGAATCAAGCGATTCAAGAGCCTAAACGATCCTTATAATATTTTCTATCCTAAAAAAGGTTATTTTTCAAGAATATATAGTTTAAAACTTCGGTAATTTCTGCAGAAACTTAAAGTTACGGTTTGTTCGTTTTAACGAAGTTACGTTTACGATCGGGGTCTCGTTTACGCCCTAACTATCAACACAACCACCAACAATCATCATATCATTATCAACACACAAACTCCTCTCAAGAACATCATGTTCTTGAGGCAACAACAACCAATCTTAAATCTACTTAACTTAATCATCAAGATTTCATCAATACTACTTAGTAAGCTAGGTTTACTACCACATACTAAATGGATCTTAAAAATGAACCTTAAATAAAGTTGGGCCAAAGAGTTTTACCTTTCTTGAAATATTGAGATGTGTTCTTGAGGATGGTGGAGGCTTGGAAGTGCTTGGTATAATTTTTAGAGCCTAAAACCACCATTGAAATCAAGAAATCAAATAGAGGTTACTATTCATACTATTCACTAGTGAGTTTCTTGAATTTATTCCACCCATCAAACCTTGATAAAAAGATATGAAAGAATTTTCTTACCTTAGTTTAGTTTCTAGGAGGCTTGGGAATTAATTGGGTGATTTTACAAGAGCTTGAACTTGGAGTTTTGAATTCCAATTCTCCCTTTTTCTTCCTTGGGGCCGAATGGAACAAATGGGTATGGGGGTATCTATACTACTTGGTTGCTTCTCTTGGATGCTTTGGATAGGTTGCTTCTTGGAAGGTGACTTGATATCTTGCAACTTGATTTTATTCTTCCTAGTATAGCATTCTAGGTTTATTCCTAGTTGCCAAATCCATGGACATATCTTTGTAGCTTGCTAGCTTACAAGCTAAACTACAAGGTTAGCTTCCTTAGCTCACTATTTGCTAGCTAGCTTGGTCATCCTATGGTTAGATCACTATTTGATGAAGTAACCATGGTTACTTCCTTACCATGGTTTAGTTAGTGCGTTACGTTTATTTAATCGTTTACGCGTTCGCTCGGTTACTTAAACGTTCTCCGTAATACTTTCTCGTAAATGGTTCACGATGTAACTCCTTCCGTATTTATTCCTTATATTTTTATTTATCCTACTTGAATATAAATCCGTGGGATTTTAATCTCGTAATTATATTGTGATTCTTGCAATCCTCGATAAATCGTAAATACGGTCATTTTTCAAAGTTCGTTTTCTTCGAAAACTAATAGCGTTTACATACACTCATTTGGTACGTATAGTCATAATATCAATTCTGAAACTCATTTTCTCATGCACTACATAGTGTGGGCTCAAAAGTTTTTCCCGGCTATCAGGGTTACTATTAATTAATCATTTTACAAGGTCTCAAAAATTCGAGTTTTTCCCCTCTAACAAGGATTCCGTCCCGGAATCAATTAGAAAATAAGGGGGGATATCTATTCCTCATTGCGTCTTCCAGTTCCCAAGTTGATTCTTCTACATTTTGATTTCTCCATAAGATCCTAACTAGCTTCACAGTTTTGTTCCTCAGCACTTGTTCTTTCTGGTCCATTATCCTTACTGGCTGCTCGATGTAGGTCAGGTCTGGTTGTAAATCTACCTGCTCGTACTCTATTATATGTCGTGCATCGGCATGGTACTTTCTCAACATGGACACGTGGAACACGTTGTGTACCTGTTGCAAATTAGGAGGTAAGTAGAGCTCGTAAGCTAGAGGTCCTATTCTCCTCAAAATTTCAAAGGGTCCTATGAATCTGGGACTCAACTTCCCTTTCTTTCCAAATCTCATCACTCCTTCCCACAGAGATACCTTCAATAGCACCGAATCTCCCACTTCATATTCCCTATCCTTCCTGGTCTAGTCGGCGTACTTCTTTTGTCTGTCCTGGGCTGCTACCAGTCTTTTCCTGATGAGTCCTACCATTTCTCTGGTCTGCTGGACTAACTCTGGTCCTAATATCTTGTGTTCTACAACTTCATCCCAACACAGGGGAGAGCGACATCTTCTCCCGTAGAGAGCTTCATACGGGGGCATTCCTATGCTAGCGTGATAGCTATTGTTGTAAGAAAATTCGATCAGGGGTAAGTGGTCATCCCAATTTCCTTTGAAATCAATGGCACACACTCGTAGCATATTTCTAGGGTATGAATAGTCCTTTCGCTTTGTCCATCAGTCTGGGGGTGGTAAGCGGTACTCATGTTTAGTCTGGTGCCTACGCATTCCTGGAAGCTTCTCCAAAATCGGGAATTAAACCTCGGGTCTCTATCTGACACTATGGCTACAGGAACGCCGTGTATCACTACAATTTCCTTCAAGTAAATATCTACTAACTTGTCTACGGTGTATCTTTCATTGATTGGTAGGAAGTGTGCGGACTTGGTCAGTCTATCAATGATAACCCATATAGCATCATGATTGGTCTTTGTCCTTGGTAAGCCTGTCACAAAATCCATGGCTATATGCTCCCATTTCCATTCCGAAATTTCTAGGGGTCGTAATAGTCCACTAGGTCGCTGATGTTCCGCCTTCACTCTCTGGCATGTCAAGCACTTGCTGACTCGCTCTGCTACTTCTCTCTTCATGTTAGGCCACCAATAATATTCCTTAAGGTCATGGTACATTTTCGTACTTCCTGGGTGGATTGAATATCTAAAGCTGTGCCCTTCATGCAGCAGCTCGTCCTTCAATTTTTGCACATTCGGAATCCAAATCCGGGACGCATACCTCATGATCCCTTTCTCATCTTTCTCGCATCTCACTTCTTCACCGGTCAATGTCCCTTTTTCCTCACTCATCTTCTTTTCCTGACATACTCATATCTTTTCAGTCAGTTCTGGTACTAGCTTAATCTCAAATAATCCTTCCGTTTCCTTACCGGTCACTCTCACGTCAATTTCCATCTTCTCAAATTCCTTAATCAACTCCTCCGATGTCATTATCATCTTGAGTCTTTCATTCCTACTAAGGGCGTCAGCCACCACATTGGCTTTACCCGGGTGATACAAAATTTCACAGTCGTAGTCTTTTATCAACTCTAACCATCTCCTCTGTCTCATGTTCAGTTCCTTTTAAGTGAAAATATATTTTAGGCTCTAATGATCAGTGTAGATCTCGCATTTATCACCGTATAGGTAGTGTCTCCAAATTTTTAGGAAAAACACTATGGCTGCTAATTCTAGATCATGCGTAGGGTATCTGCTCTCATATTCCTTCAATTGCCGAGAGGCATACGCTATAACTTTGCCGTGCTGCATTAGTACACATCCTAATCCTTTAAGCGATGCGTCGCTGTATATCACAAACTCTCCCTTTCCATCGGGAAGAGCGAGCACTGGTGCTGATACCAGTCTCCTTTTTAGTTCTTGAAAACTTTCCTCATATTTTTCTGTCCATATAAACTTTTCTGTCTTCCAGGTAAGTCTAGTCAGTGGACCGGCTATCTTAGCGAAGCCTTGCACGAATCTTCGGTAATATCTTGCTAAACCCACGAAACTCATAACCTCTGTTGGGGTAGTTGGTCTTTCCCAATTGGATACCGCCTCTATCTTGGCAGGGTCAACTAAAACTCCTTTTCTACTCACCACATGTCCTAAAAACTGAACTTCTCTCAACCAAAATTTGCACTTCAAAAACTTGGCATACAATTTCTCATTCCTCAAGATTTCTAAGACTATCCTCAAATGTTCTGCGTGTTCTTGCTCTGTCTTTGAGTAGATCAGAATATCATCTATAAAAACTATCACACATATATCCAGGTACTTTTTGAACACTCTGTTCATCAAATCCATAAAGGCTGCGGGTGCATTGGTTACCCCAAACGACATAACTAAGAACTCATAGTGTCCATACCTAGTGCGAAAAGCAGTCTTCGGTATATCTTCCAGTTTAATTTTCAACTGGTGATATCCTGTTTTTAAATCTATTTTGGAAAAATGTACAGCTCCTTTGAGTTGGTCAAATAGGTCATCAATTCTGGGAAGAGGGTACTTATTTTTTATAATCAGCTTATTCAGCTCTCGATAGTCTATACATAATCTCATACTGCCGTCCTTTTTCTTTACAAATAGTACTGGCGCTCCCCATGGTGACACACTGGGCCTTATCATTCCATTATCTAATAACTCTTGCAGTTGAGAAGCTATTTCTTTCATCTCAACTGGGGCTAGCTTATATGGGGCCTTGGATACTGGTGTCGTTCTTGGTGCTAACTCTATAGCGAACTCTATTTCTCGGTCAGGTGGTAATCCTGGTAAGTTCTCTGGAAATACATTCTCGAATTCGTTTACTACGGGTATGTCCTGTATATTGGGGACTTCCTTCTTGGTATCTATCACATAAGCCAAATAGGCCTCGTTACCTTTCCTTAAAAATCTTTTTGCTTGAAGCATGGTTAGAAATTTCGGGTTCTGTCGTTGACCTTTAAACACTACTTCTCTTTCATTCTACACTCTTATCTTTACTTTCTTCCGTTCACAATCTATTTACGTTCCATTACTGGATAACCAATCCATCCCTAAGATTACATCAAATTCTCCTAACGCGAATGGGATTAGGTCGACCTCGAAGATCTTCCCTTCTAATTTCAACTTGCATTTAGGGTGTAGTTGATCTACAGGGATTATTTCTCTGTTTTCTATTTCAACTCGCAATGTCTCACGTAAGGGTATGGCATTAAGTTTTAACTTTTTAGCAAAATCTTGAGATATAAAAGACTTGGTTGCTCCAGAATCAAATAGGACATTTGAATGTTCGAAATTTAACAAAAGGGTACCTGCTATCACGTCAGTGTTTCGGACAACATCCTAAACAGTCATGTTGAAGGTCCTAGCAGCTGGGGGTCAGTTGGATGCAGCTTTACTCATCCCTAAGGCTGGGGGGCTTCAATATTGGGCAATCCTTCTTCATGTGTCCTACCTTTCCATATTGGAAACACATTACATTGGGCCGGGTACAGCTGTTGGCAAGGTGTCCGATTTGGTCATATCGGTAACATCTTACAGGGGTTCTGGTATGGGTACATATTTCAAGGTGTCTCTTCTTACAGGTTTGACATTCTGGGATTGGGGCACGCGGTTGGCTATGAAATATTTCCCTAGATTGTCCGCGGTCCTGGCCAACGCTCTCACTCGGGGCCTTTCTGAATCTGGGGCCTCGTACAGGTTGGGACACCGCTCCCCTGACGAACCTGCTCGGAAGGCTCCTGTTCCTGGTTCCTATTCCTTGACTTCCTATCTTCCTCTTCCTATTTTCCTTTTCTTTCACAATCTGCTCACTACCAGCTTCAACAATTGAGGCTTTTTGTACTAAGGTGGTATAGTCTGTCAGCTCTAACACTGCTACTCGGTTCTGTATCCCCTGTTTCAGACCAAGCTGAAACCTTCGCACTTTCTTTTCTTCGGTATTCATAAACTCAGGCACAAATCTCGATAACTCAGTAAATTTGGCCTCATATTCTGCCACAGTCATCTTATCCTGTTTCAACTCCAGAAACCTAATCTCCATCTGGGTTTCCATAAACCTAGGGAAGTACTTTTCTAAGAACAGTCGGGTAAATCTATCCCATCGAATCACAGCATCAGTTTCTAGGTTCCATTTGGACTCCCACCAGTAGTTAGCTTCTCCTTTCAGCATGTAAGAAGCGAAAATGGTCTTATGTCGTTCCTCAACACCTAGTATCTCGAAGGACTTTTCTATCTCTTTGAGCCAGGCCTGTGCTTCAACGGGGTCGGCAGATCCTATAAACTCTAGGGGTTTGAGAGATTTGAAGGCTCTAAAGGCAGTAGCTGCAGTCGGTTGGGTAGCATGGGGCTGTGGTGGAATAAGCTGTTGGTTCAGATTTGCTCTTAGCAATTCCATAAATTTATTCATGGGGTTCCCTCCCTGATGAGTATCCTCAGCCTCTTCTTCTGCATATTCTTCCTCATCATATTCATTATAGTCTAGGTCTTCTTCACTCTCCTCAATTACTACTGGGTCACCTCGTTGTGGGTTAACAGATTCTGTGGGCTGTGCCCTGGTTCCTCTTCTACGGGGTGGCATTGTTCTGATAAAGAAAATTGGTCACATAATTATAACAGTTGGGTTATTTTATTCATATGTAAGCATGTCATTTATCATTTAACAGGTTTTATAAAGTGCAATAATATAGACATCATTTCTTAATAATTGCTTAGATATATATTAATAAGATCTCCCATTTATATCTTGGGGATGAAACAACTAGCCGAGTTTGTACATGCCTGATTACAATATATCACTACTAGTTCTGAATACTAAAATAAAAATACATAAGCCATGTACCCTGAAGGGATAGGAACGCTATCTACTACTAGCTATCCTATCAAAATTGGTGACAAGTCACCTAGCCTTCTTCAAGGTCTATATCTAGTCACTAGTCTCTCAGTCGCTATCACTGCGAGTGAGGTCACGCACCCTCCTCATCGCTCCTGCAATCATCATCTCTGCATCCACTACTGGGATGTATCCTCCCACTGATGTCATCCTCATCTGAACCCTGGTACGGAGCTCGATCCCATCGATCTCCCTGCGGGCTATGGCTGGGGAAGCAGCTCTGAAATTTCCTAGGTATCCTAGTCGGGTGGCCCTCTCAGCCATCAGTGCCTGGCGTAACTCCGCAATGCGAGCAGATGCTGCAGTGATCTCAGCGTTAAGCTGACCCACTATCCAGTCATGTACGGCTACATGCATGGTCGCCGGTGGTGGTAGAGGTGAATCTGGGTCGCTAGAGGATATGTCATGGACCTCATGAAACTGTGCGCGTATCGCCTCCTCATCATCGTCATCAGTATAGGACATAGGTCTCTTGATCCCTAAGGGTGGTGTAGGAGAGCGAATGGCCTGGTGAGGGTACATCTCTACATCTCTCCATACTACGCCATTAGTTATGGGGACAGGAAGCTCAGTCTCCTCCTCTAGGACATCCTCATTAGGGTCATCGTATGAATCATCAATGGGTGGGCTCTCTGGCTCAGGATTAGGGTCACGCTCAGGAATCATGACATCATCAACAGGATCAACCTCCCTCCTAGGCTCCACTGGTACCTAACACAATAGGCAAGGTGTTACTAACTTAGAGTTGAAATTCCCTTGAGGGTAAAACAGTCGAGACTACCCGTGTAGCCCGACGACGAACTCAACTTGATCTCTAATTGATTGTTTTATTATTCTTATGTCTACGTATTTTATATCCTATAATTTCCTAGATTTGATAACCTAAGGCTCTGATACCATTTCTGTGGCGCCCCAAACCCGGGGTCAGGAATCTCGGAAGCCACGCCATCTAAACTCACACAACTCACACTATAATATATAAATGCTCACACTTCACGACCCCACACTTATCACACACACACTTACAGGTTATTGTCTTGGAAACGAACCATCATAACTATAGTAATTGTTAACCATCAAGTGATATTTATTACAATCCAAAAGTAATTAATCTTACCGGGGAGTGACCTTTAGGTAAGGCTTGTCCGCCGTCCAAATACACGTTTCTTGTTTCTTATCTTACATAAATCATACTTATAAATAAGCCGAACTATAAACAACTGAAAACTAATCCAGCTTATTCTGACTCCCTGTGGTATAGCACCAAAAAATCTACGGAACAGCGGGCCATTTCCTACCCGTTTCCTCGCTGTGGTTCTCATGGCAAGCATCTTGATTCACAGTTATGTTGTGTCAATTTAAGAAAACAAGTGTGAGCTATAATGCTCAGCATAAAAATGTATAGTATGGAAATGACTGTATGATAACATCATATATTATATATATGTTTTATTCGAAAATAGTTTTCCTTGGTGTCACACACCTTCTTACGAAGACAATTCTTTAAGGGGGTTTTAATATCCTGCGAATACCTTAATCGTAATCCCAGCACCTAGGTTTGGGTTACGGTATTGCATTTCAATTCCAATTGGAAGAGTTTGAACTTTCATCGGAGCCACTGCATACGATGATCAGTCGTACTACGGAAATAGTAACCTTTTCTACTAGTAGAAGGACGAAACTGTCATCCCTCGAGTATCACCCTTGCCACATTCGGGCTACGTGTCCCATTTTCGGGTATACACATACTTCACAAGTTCCTGAGTACCTTCGCCTGTGGTACCTTTGGTAGCCCATCTAGCACACATAGTACCAGAGTCTACCCCTCCCTTGTCCTTTAAAAGAATTCTATCAATCTCGAGAACTCGAACCGCATCGAAGTTCCTCAAGCGTTTTGCTTGTTGATAGAAATAGCTTATCTTTTTTAAGATATAAGTATATATATATGCATATACGTACTTCCGAGAATTTCGGAGGAAGTACTAAGGATGTGAGTTGACCGTTGTCAACATATAATTATTAAGGGGAAAAAGTTTCTTCTCGAAGCTATATTCAATATATTAATAAGTCGGGATACTATTCACCGACGATCTGAAATTATTCGAATGATCTTCTGTAATCAGAAGTATATTTTAAATTAGGATCTATGATTTTTAAATCAATAATAAACCCTTTTAAGAATAATAATTCATTAAATAATAGTCAATAAATAATTAAACCTCGAATGAGTTTACTCTCTAGAAGGTTTATTTAAAATAATATTCCTCAACTAGTTTGTGTCTACGTAATTAATAATCTATAATGATTGATCGGGTTTGAAATAAATAAACGTTGGAGTATACTACTCCCATAATAAAGGAATAAATATATAGTTTTTATTATCCGAACAATAAAATATAGTTGAGGGAATATGATCGTTGGGAAATCGTTTTATTAAAAGTTTGAGGTGTTTTAATGTTTCGTAAGTGGACGATGAGTCCCTTTAAAACATATTACTATGGACTTATAACCATCCTATAATATCTCCGGAATGATTCACGGGTTTTGTCTTAAATCCCGACCGATTCTCGGTCTTATATAATACGTCACGCTTAAAGAGAAATAACATTTCACGATATATACTTATCGTACAACATCGCTACATTATATGAAATTCAACAACTACGTATCATGGCAAACATGGTATTTATGCGATTATAGTAAAACAATATTTTCACAACACAACAGTAAAAATGGAGTTGGGTTTGTAAACTTTCCTGGGTATCTCGAGGTGGAGGATGCTCTAGGTTCAGCTCGGAAATCTATAACCATAAACACATTTCATTTCGTTAGGTTCCGTTTTAATTTACGGTAACTCGCACTCATGCGCTACTCATTATGCACCCTCTCAACTCATACCATCCTTAACATTTCTTTTAAGTCATAATCACATTATGGTTACTTCATTTTCCTAAGTATCTTGGGTTCATTCTCATTACCGTTGTCGGCTCCGCTTATGGATTCTCTTGGTTTCTACTCACGCGGTCTCTTGGTTTCTATCCTTTATATTTTCAAAGTTCATAATTCGTAGCAGTTTTTGTCGCGTAAATCACTTTTACTAAAACGACCATAACTTTTGATCCGTAAATCAGAATCAAGTGATTCAAGCGCCAAAACGATCCTTATAATATTTTTTATCCTAAAAAAGGTTATGTTTTAAGAATATACAGTTTACAACTTCGGGACTTTCTGCAGAAACTTAAAGTTACGGTTTGTTGGTTTTAACGAAGTTAAGTTTACGATCGGGGTCTCGTTTACGCCCTAACTATCAACACAACCACCAACAATCATCATATCATCATCAACACACAAACTCCTCTCAAGAACATCATGTTCTTGAGGCAACAACAACCAATCTTAAATCTACTTAACTTAATTATCAAGATTTCATCAATACTACTTAGTAAGCTAGGTTTACTACCACATACTAAATGGATCTTAAAAATGAACATTAAATAAAGTTGGGCCAAAGATTTTTACCTTTCTTGAAAGCTTGAGATGTGTTCTTGAGGATGGTGGAGGCATGGAAGTGATTGGTATGATTTTTAGAACCTAAAACCACCATTGAAATCAAGAAACCAAATAGAGGTTACTATTCATACTATTCACTAGTGAGTTTCTTGAATTTATTCCACCCATCAAACCTTGATAAAAAGAGATGAAAGAATTTTCTTACCTTATTTTAGTTGCTAGGAGGCTTGGGAATTAATTGGGTGATTTTACAAGAGCTTGAACTTGGAGTTTTGAATTCCAATTCTCCCTTTTTCTTCCTTGGGGCCGAATGGAACAAATGGGGATGGGGGGTATTTATACTACTTGGTTGCTTCTCTTGGATGCTTTGGATAGGTTACTTTGGATAGGTTGCTTTTTGGAAGGTGACTTGATATCTTGCAACTTGATTTTATTCTTCCTAGTATAGCATTCTAGGTTTATTCCTTGTTTCCAAATCCATGGATATATCTTTGTTGCTTGCTAGCTTACAAGCTAAACTACAAGGTTAGCTTCCTTAGCTCACTATTTGCTAGCTAGCTTGGTCATCCTATGGTTAGCTCACTATTTGATGAAGTAGCCATGGTTACTTCCTTACCATGGTTTAGTTAGTGCGTTACGTTTATTTAATCGTTTACGCGTTCGCTCGGTTACTTAAACGTTCTCCGTAATACTTACTCGTAAATGGTTCACGATGTAACTCCTTTCATATTTATTCCTTATATTTTTATTTATCCTACTTGAATATAAATCCGTGGGATTTTAATCTCGTAATTATATTGTGATTCTTGCAATCCTTGATAAATCGTAAATACGGTCGTTTTTCAAAGTTCATTTTCTTCGAAAACTAATGGCGTTTACATACACTCATTTGGTACGTATAGTCGTAATATCAATTCCAAATCTCATTTTCTCATGCACTACATAGTGTGAGCTCAAAAGTTTTTCCCGGCTGTCAGGGTTACTATTCATTAAACGTTTTACAAGGTCTCAAAAATTCGAGTTATTACACATCTTCATCTCCTTCTCTTTTTCTAACTCAGCAACTAGTGCAATGTATCCTCCTTTCTTCTTTCCTCTCTCCATCCTCTCATCTTGCTCTATTTCAAGCTCATAAGTTTTCAAGATGCCATACAGTCTCTCCAAAGTAAACTCTTTGTAATCTTGAGAGTTTCTTAATGAGACTGTCATAGGTTTCCATTCCTTTGGAAGAGATCTAAGGAATTTAAGATTGGAGTCTTTTGTCTGATAGACCCTTCCATGCAATTTCAGAGCATTTAGTAGTTTTTAAAATCTACTAAAAATGTCAGTGAGAGACTCACTATCTTCACTGTGAAAGTGCTCATATTGTTGAATTAGTAGCTGCATCTTGTTTTCTCTAACTTGTTCAGTGCCATCACAGATAATCTGTATTGTATCCCAAACTTCCTTGGTTGTTTTGCATTTGATGATGATGTCAAACATGTCACCATCAACTCCATTGAACAGGATATTCATAGCCTTCTTATCTTTCCTGACATGTTCAATATCAGGATCAGACCATTCAAGCCTTGGCTTGGGGACTGATGGCTCATTTCCAGTTGCAGCTCTCATTGGTACATGAGGGCCTCTTTCTATGCAATCCACATAGGCCTCATCTTGAGAAATTAATGAAGATGCATCTTTACCTTCCAGTGATGGTAATTATCTTTATCCAGAAAAGGAATCTTGACTCCAACATCCTTCTTGTTCATCTTGCTGTTTTGTTGATCTTTAAACTCTTTGTTTATCAAGAGCTTGCTCTGATACCAATTGTTAGTCCCAAACAATGCAACAAGAATTACAGAAGGGGGGTTGAATGGAATTCTTGAAACATTTTCACAAAGATATGAAATGTTCTATCTTAATAATATATAACTGTGTGAATTGATTTGCAAACTGCGGAATAATATCTTGGAATGAATCAAGACACAAGTAATTAAAAACACAAGTCTTTAAAAACTTTCTAGTGGATTAGAATGTATCCACCAGAGATATATATTATATCAAGAGAACTCTGTGTAGCAATTAGCTCACAGCTGCTTACAAATTTGAACAACTAAGTTTATAGAGAAATGCTAAAAATACAGCTTACAAATGTTTCTCTGAAAATAATAATCTTGCTCAGTTGCTTGTTGTTCTATTTGCTACTTCTTGGTTTATATAACACCAAGATTACAAAGTAATAAGACAAAATAATAAAACAAAAACTATCAAGTCTAATATTGTGCTACTTCATTACTCTATTCCAGCATCTTTGAATATCTTCATAATAGCATGGAAATGGCAATGCTTCTTTGTTCTCTAAAACCCGGTTGAATAGGCTTTCACATTCCATTTGCATACACTCGACGCATGTGACTGTGGTGTCACTGTCAACAGATATTTGAATACTTTATCCGTCGGGTTTATGATCATCTGTCGGGTTGCCTTGTTGATCATCCGTCAAGTGGCATTGTTATTTATCCATCAGGTAGCTATCTGGCACTTGACTTCATTTCATTTATGCAGAATTACAAGACATCATCTATGTACAATTAATCAACCTATTCTGCATATCTAGTTAAAGTCAACATGACTTGAGTACTACTATAGAATCTAAACAAAGTGTATGCAGAAATGTGCTACAGACTTATTGTTACACAAGCTACTCACTCAATGGATAATAACTCATCATCCGTCGGGACTATATTGACTATAATCCTTATCCGTCAAGTGCTACATTTTTCACTAAGTAAAATCTACCAAGGTGTTTTCTTTAATGAAATCATCAAGTTCACAATATATCCACAACAATGTTGAATAATAAATTGATTTATCTGTATTTATTGAATAATAATTGAACTGTTTACCCGATTTGAGCGAAATGAAAGGGCCTTCGACTCAGAGAAATGATTTTTTTTCATTAAAAATAGTTTAAACTCCTACTTTCTTTTAGAAGCGAGTCGACTTTCGATATTTATTTACTTATAAGCCTTATTGCGTATCGAGACAAGTCCAATAAATTTTGAAAAATAGGAAGCGAGCCAGATATTGTTCAGTAAAGCGAATAGCGAGTCGATTTAGATTCTAAAAATTATTTTAAACCTAAAATGACTATATGACTTGTGTGTTATGTGAATTATGTGGTTAATCGAGTCTTGTTTATTAATAAGTATTATACGAGTCAATAATACACGTATGGGTAGACGATAAGGGCTATGGGAAGTCGGTTTGAGACGCGATGCAAGATGACTAAGTAAGAATCTTTCTTTGATAGAGATAAAGCCAACAAAGCGAGTCGAGCCGGTGATAGAGGACGGTAAAGTACTTGTGGTAGATCGCGTGAAAGGCAAGTTTTTCCCTATTCTAAGTTCAGAATAGTGAATTACTTCAGATTCTTATCGTAATTGCACACTTATAATTCCTTTTCATGAACATTTTTACACAATTATTATTCCTTTATTCATATCTCCTTTCGATTCCTGATTTCTCCTAATTTACTGAATCCTCTATTCATATTCTAATAGTTACATATATTTATACATATAACTTGATATATTCTGATGTTGGGATATATCAAAGCATACTGATTGTTCCGGTAGCTCCTCTATGGACTGGATGATTGGGATCAGGTATACACTTGATCCTAAGGACCGGGAATTAACCTAATCCTTGTGTTGGGCCGTAGAGCCTGGGTACCCAAATGGATCTATACATTGAGGTAGGGATCTGCACTATATCCTGGATGATCAGCAGGATATAGGTGCGAACTTGTGTCCAGTTTAGTTCGTTTGATATTCGCCGATTATGGCCTTCGTTCTTTTCTCGCGGGGTTATATCTTTACAGATGTAACTAAATTACCGGTTCATTTGGCTTTACTATAACACTGCTTATATATTATGGACTTGTTGAGCAACTTATGGCTCACCCTCTTTTTGTTGTTATTCACCATATTATTTTCAGTTAAAAAGGAAAATGAAACATATCCGGACTCGAGTGGTAAAGAAATGAGTCAAGCCGCGGGACCGTCTCATACCAAAGGTGTTGATCCCAATCCAGGAAGAAAGCTTTGAGTTGCCTGAGCAGGTGTGTAGTGTAGATAGTAATGTGTGTGTTTAAATAAAGAAGAAAGGTAGTTTAAAACTTGTTAGACAATGGTTTGTAATAAAGAGAGTTTTGTGAGATTTTAAATTTGAATTATAATAAAAGTAGAATGTGGTTCTTATTTTCATACTTCAACCTAAAATGATCCTGGTTAGTATAAAAGGGGTTTATATATATATCTTCTTAATTATTATACAAGTTGTACAGGTTTGGAGATTAGCTAGTAACCCCCAGACTTATACCCCGGGTCTGGAGGGAGTTACAGGTTTGGCATCAGAGTTGTAGGTTTTGTCCCTGAAAATAAAAACATTAGGACTAAGATAAGATAGGAAGATCACATAAGATAGGAATAGAAGTTTTAGGGATTAGATAAGTCAATATTAGGAATGTATAAGTTCTAGAAATGTTAAGTAACCATTTTCTTTCCTTGTTGTATTCTCAGATGGCATCATCAGCATCATCCGAGAGGATGTTACCGGGCCAGCTACACCAGTTATACCACCAGTATCATCACAAATATTTCCACAACTTCCACCACCACCACCACTACCCCAGGAGCCAACACCACCAGCTCCAGAGCAGATACCAGATCCCGTGGAGATGTTTGATCCTGTAGAGTCCTTTTAGCTGATGCTTCCACCTCCACTTTCAATAGAGTATCAGTTTATACCAGAGATTGAGCCAGAGCTTCCACCAGCAGTACTACCTCCTTTACCTGTATATGCTCCAGCACCGGAGATAGTTCAGATGGCCCCGGTTGAGGGGATGGATGAGCATGACGGAGGATTACAGTTGGGTTTGCCTCAGCAGGGTGTCGCGGAGATACCTAGGGTTCCATCACAGGAGTCTGTGGGACAGGTTAGAGAGCCATATATGGTACCGTATCATGAGTATAGTGTTGCGAGAGAGGATGTCAAGTATTGGAGATCTCAGTGCAGAGAGATCATGGGGTTGTTTGACCAGATAGAGGACCGTTGGCTGCACTTTAGTCAGATTACATGATGAGGCAGAGACTTCAGTCGATAGTGTATATTGCTACTCTTGAGTTAGATGCTTTGATGCATGATGGGCCGCATTCTTATGCAGAGTATTATAGAGCTACATGTCTTGCACAGTCGGTTGTCGAGATATTTTGTGATGAGTTGAGGCGCATTCCGACAGGGTTTTGATGTTTGACAGCAGGAGACTAGTTGTTGTATTATATGTGACATATGTAGATAGATGCAGCATAGTATACTGTGATTAGATATGTATGTGTTAGTATCTAGTTTTGAGATGTATCAACAATAGCCATGACAGATCTGACGTAGACCTTTTGTACCAAGTACTTACACCTGAGGCTGGTGTCATATATATAAAATAAACTTTTTCAACTTTTTCTTTTTATTTATTTAAATTCTAGTCTTAACAGCATTTATATTTATTTTATTATTTTATAGTTTTTCATTTTTTAAATTTTGTTTAATTTAAAATGGTGTATCATCATTATTATTTAAAACTTTAAAAATCATTTCAACTGATTGTTTAAATTTTAATCATTTAAATTTTTTGTTTTAATGTTAGTCAAATTGTTTTCTTTCCATTACCCATTGTTTAACTTTCCTGTTTTCATATCAGACAAATTGTATCTTTATCAACTGTTTAATAAATCATTAAAAAGAATCATTTATTTTATTATCAGAAAAATGGCACCAAAAAGAAAGACTAGAACTGAAACCTCCAACAGCAACTCTGGGGGACAAACTAATGATACTATGAACCAAATGTTCCATCTGATGCAACAACAGATGGTAATGATGCAGCAGCAGATGCAGCAACAACAACAACAGATTCAACAACAAATGTTACAACAACCACCTCGTCCTGAACCTCAGATACCACCAGTTGTGCCTGTTGTTACCTTTAAGCAGTTTTAGTTAGTTAAGCCTCCAGAATTTTAAGGTACATCGGATCCTACTAAAACTAGGGCTTGGTTGAAAGAAATGGAGAAAGCGTTTGTGCTTGTGAAAGTTGAAGAGGACCAGAAGACTGATTTTGCTAGCTATTTCCAGAAAGGAGAAGCAAATTATTGGTGGGAATCAAAGAAAGGTTTAGAGGGTGAATATATTGTGACTTGGGATCGATTTACGGAATTATTTTTGGAGAAGTATTATCCTCGCTATATGAAAAACCATATGAAAATCAAGTTCTTGGAACTAAAGCAGGGGAATATGTCAGTAACTGAATACGAAGCCAAGTTTATTGAATTGGCTAGGTTTGTTCCAGAGAAAGTTGATACTGAAGAGAAACGAGCTAAGAGATTCCAACAGGGATTACAGCCATGGATTCGTAGCAGAGTGGAAGTTTTTGAATTAACGACTTATACCGTCGTGGTTCAGAAAGCCATGATTATTGAAAGGGAAAGTGTAATGTCCCAAAAGGAAAAGGGACAACGAAATTTTAAGAACCGTTCTAACAGGAAGCCAGGATTTCAAGCTCGAACAAATATTAATTTTAAAAGGAAGGGACATGGCAACCAGAGAGCAGGTAATTGTTTCCAAGCTACCAACCACCAGGGAATCATCAGAGCCCCATTTCTATACTGTAAAACATGTGGTCAGAAACATACGGGTGTCTACAACAAGGCAAACGTGACATGCTTCAAGTGCAAGCAGAAAGGGCATTACTCCAATAAATGTCCAGCGGGAAGAACATAATTTACTTGTTTCCAATGTGGAAGGAAAAGGCCTATTTCTAGGGATTGTAGAGGACCAGCTGTGGCCGCTAGTATTCCGAAAGTATTGGCATTACCTCCACCACCACAGCATTGTCAGCCAAGAGCGATGTAAGAACCCAAATTTTTGATATCGGTAAAAGACCTTTATGAATAGTAATATAATAACTCGAATTTTTGAGACCTTGTAAAACGTTTAATGAATAGTAACCCTGACGGACGGGAAAAAAATTTTAGCCCACACTATGTTGTGCATGAGAAATTGAGTTTCGGAGTTGATAACATGATTATACGTACCAAATGAGTGTATGTGAACGCTATTAGTTTTCGAAGAAAACGAACTTTGAAAAATGACCGTATCCATGAACCATCAAGGATTACGGGAATCACAACATAATTACAACATAATTACTAATTTAAGATCCTAAGGATTTATATCCAAGAACGATATTTCAAAACATAAAGAACGTATACGAAAGGATTTACACCGCGAACCATTTACGAGAAATGATTACAAAAACGATTAAGCGACCGAGCAAACGCGGGAATGAATAAATAAACGTATCGAGCCAAACTAACTAAACTAATTAACCATGGTAAGAAACTAATCATGGTTAAATCATCAAATAGTAACCTAGCTATATAGGAATGATAACCTAAAGCTAAGAAATAGTGAGCTAATGCCTAAAACCATGTAGATTAGCTTGTAGTCTACGAAGCTAGCATGATTTGTTCAAAAATATGCCAACATACTCTAGTTCTAGGACATATGCTAGAAGATATACAAATCAAATATAATCTTATGCAAAAAGCATCCAAGAAACACAACATAAAACTCTCTCACTCCTCATTTTCTTCTTCCATTCGGCCAAGCTCCAAAAAGGAAGGAAATCAATTTCAAAAACCTCTCTTCTAGTCATGGAAAAAATCCCTCATAAATTCCTAAGCTTCATACATCCTAAACTAAGGTAAGATAAATTTTTAAGCTCATTTCATCAAGATTTGATGGGTGAAATAAATTCAAGAAAGATGAGAATGAATAGTATGAATAGTAAATTTTCTTTGGTTTCTTGATTTTAATGGTTAATTTAAGTTCCAAAAACCCTACCAAGAACTCCCAATACTTCACCATCACCAAGAACACATCTCAAGCATTCAAGAAAGGTATTAATATTTGACCCATCTTTATTTTAGGTTTAAGTTCAAGAATCTTTTGGAACTTAGTTATAAATATAGTTTTGATGAATGATTTGTTGTAATCTTGATGTTTAGTTAAGTAGATTTAAGATTGATGATTGTTTCCTGAATAACATGATGTTCTTGATAGAATTTAGTGTGATGATGATGATTTGATGATTGTTGCTGGTAGTATAGAGATTTAAGGCGTAAACGAAACTCGGATCGTAATAGTAATCTCGCTAAAACGATCAAAACATACCATTAAGTTTCTGCAGAACGTTCCGAAGATATAAACTGTAGTTTCTTAAAAATTAACACTCGATTATGATAAACAATATTATAAGGATCGTTTAGGCGCTTGAATATCTTGATTTCGATTTACGGATCAAAAGTTATGACCGTTTTACTAAAAGTGATTTACGTGACAAAAACTGCTACGATTACGAACTTTGGAAATAGAAATGATCGACTTAAAAATGTTCATAAATCATGAAATTTTTACAGAGAGTAGTAAATAGAGTTCTTTAACTGTTATAAAAAAAATTAAGTGAAAAAAATGATTTTTCAATTTTATAAAAATATCGGAGCCAAGACCGCGCGATTAGAAAGCCGTTAGAGTTCATAATCGGAGCTGACAATGAAAATGTAAGTGGACATAAGGTACTTCGAAAAAGGAAGCGAACGTAACATGAATAAGTACTTAAAGAAATAATAAGGGTAATATAAGTTAAGAGGGTGCATAATAAGTAGCATATGAGTGTGATTCGCCGTAAATTAGAACGGGATCTAACGAAACGGTTTATGTTTATGGTTATAGATTTTTGAGCGGACCCTAGAGCATCTTCCACCTCGAAATACCCAGGCAAGTTTTCAAACCCTACCTTTTGAGAACTGTTGTGTTGTGCATATTTTACAAAATTATAATATATGCATGATATTTCTTTAAACGGTTTTACGAAATTGAGATACATTACATTGCTCAATTGTTGATAATTTTTGGTATATGTTCATACCGAGTTGAAATGTTATATTCAGACCGAGAGTCGGTCGGCATAAGTTTATAGAAACCTGTAAGTATCCCGGAGGAGTTTATATTTGAGAACGTTAACGCTAGCGAGTAGTGTGGCGTGTATATATTTTAGACCGAGGATCGGTCAGTAAAAATTGATAAAAAACCGGAAGTATTTCGGAGGTGTTTTAATTAAGAATATTAACGCTATAGTAGAGCGTGATGTATAAGTCGTAAGACTGAGAGTCAATCATAAAATATAAACCCGAAAATTATCCCGGAGATGTTTTGGATGATAAAAATTCGATAATTATTTTATTCCAAGGGACTCGACGTCCACTTACGAAACATTAAATACCTCGAACTTTTATTAAAACGATTTCCAAAGATCGTATTCCCTCAACTATATTTTATTGTTCGAATAATGAGTATTATTTAACTATTCATTTATTATAGGAGAAGTATTCTCCAGCAACTATTTATTTCAAACTCGATTAATTATTAAAGATTACTTTAAATTACGTAAACATAAATTAGTTGAGGAATATTATTTCAATTATCCTTTTAAAGTATAATCATTCGAGGTTTAATTATTTAACGATTGATATTTAATTACTAATTATTTATCTAATAATTTATTATGATTTAAAAATCATAAAGCCTAATTTGAAATACTTTCTGATTTTCAGAAAATCTTTCGAATAATTTCAGATCGTCGGATAATATTATCTCAACTTATTTTAAATATTTTGAATATTGTTTCAAAAGAAACTCCCCCTTATTTAATTATATGTTGACAACAGTCAACTCATATCCTTGATACTTCCTCCGAAAATTCTCGGAAGTACATATATACATACAAATCAAAGTGTACCTATCAACAAACAATATGCTTGGAGAACAATATAAGTTCCAGATATATGATGGGATTCTTACAAGGACAAAGAGGGGTAGACTCCAATACTTCATGGACTGGGGAGACTACCAATTTACTACCACATGAGAAGGTATCTTATATATTGATTGTTAGGTCACACAACACTGTAGAAGGGGGTTGAATACAGTGTAGAATACAATTAAATCGATTTAAAACACAAGTAACAGAAAACAGATGTATTCGATATAATAAACTCTGTTACAATGGAACTGTTTTCTCTCAATGATGAACAAATATCACGAGAGCTGCTAGGTTACAATGTATGATCTTCTCGATGATCGTAACAGATATAGTGTAAACTTATGTCTTTGTTTATATAGACACACAGTTACAAGATAACTTCTAATTGATATGGAATATAATTATGTCTCCTAAAATATATCAATCAGATATCTTATACAATTCTTCTAGCCCTCTAACTCTTTCCATGCATATCTTCTTCTGTATTAGTCTCGATCTTCTTTCCTGTAAATCAGCTTCCTTTCCTCCAGTACTTAAGTTCTGATATCCATCTTCTGATATTATCTTCTAATAATTAAATCCTGATATCCTTAAGTCCTGACTTCCAGTAAGTCTTGATTCTAATAAGAACTGATATTTCCTGTTTGTTAAGATCTGAAAACTAAACATAAAACATATTAGACATGACATCTCAAATATATCCAACAATCTCCCCCAACTTGTAAATTATGCAAGAATGTACAAGTTAATAGATTTGATGATGTAAAAAACATTTAAGTTCAAATGAAATAAGAGTTTAATAAGACTATTAACTACAACTTACAAAACATCCAGATTTACCAACATCACTGAATAAATCTGAATCCATAATGATTCTTAACAAAATCATTTATCAGATTATCTTCATCTTTCCTCAGAACTTTAGCTAACTGTGCTTTGACCTGCATCAGTTCTTCTTCTTTACTATCACCAATTTGATAAATGGCTATTCTGAGAGCTTGAATGGATGTTCTTTCAAGTCCATCACCAAGTCTGATAACCTTAGGATGTGAAGAGTTTTCATTATAACATAAGCATCTTCCTTTCAGAATGACTTCCACCTTAGCAGAATTCTTCAGCATTGGAATTTCTCTTCCATCATATTCAGTAATCATTGGACTATAATGAGAAGTCTTTATACCAGAGATTCTGAATAGATCTCTTATAGCCTTTAAAATGTATTCTGACCATCTTCTTGTAATATCAGATTTTACTTTCAGATGATAGTGAATATGTTGAAGCTCTCTAACAGACTTCTTTAGTACATCAGTATCAGCTAGTCTATAAGTCTTTCCATCATTGAGAAATATGATCAATTTCTCTTGTAGATTCTCTTTGGCATGAACATCTATCACAATTTGAGCAGACAATACCTTGTCAAGGTACCTTTATTTGATTTGTTCATATGGTTTGTCTGTCAACATGAAAAGATCTCTTAGAGTAACCTCTACTCATGTTCAAATCTTCTCTTCGTCAGAACCTAATCCAGCTCTATCTCTAGGTTGCTTGGCTCTCAACCAAAATGTAGCGAGTTGATTAATCATGAGATTGGATTTTGGTTCAACTGGAGTAGCTTTCTTCCATAACAGCTTCTTCTTATCAGCAATTGTCATTTTCTTCAAATCAACTTGAGCATTGCCAGTAGTTGATGTCTTGATAGCTTGATCAGAATTTGATGTTTCTTCTGTACCTTGCTGTCCTTTATTCTGAACAACAACTTGAGCAGTGTCAGGGGTTATTTTAGACTCTTCAATTATCTTTCTTCTTTTCAGAATTTGAACAGTTTCATCTTCAACAAGATTTTCATCAGTTACTTGAACCATTTTGCATACCGGTTTCATCACATCTTGAGAAGTTTTCAAGTCCAGTGGCTTGGTTGGTTCATCAACTTTTCCTTTCCCTTTGTCTTTGGGATCACTCTCAGTCTGTGATCTAGTCTTGAACTTTGAAGTTTCATAATTTTACTTTTCCTTGATCACAATGCCTTTTTCCTTAGGCATTGGAGGTTTCTTTGCATCAGAAGCTTTAGACTTAATATTTGTCTTCTCAGCAAATTTAGCTTCTTCCTCCTTGAGAGTTTCTAAATCCATTCCTGGATTGTGTTTCAGAAATAATCTTCTAGCTATCTCCTCATCAAGTGTCTGGATTTTAGGATTTTTCTAATAAACAGTAGTCTGCTTCCCATTTAACTTCAGAGTTTGCAAAAACTTCTGAGAGTCTTCAGATCCTGACTGAATCAGAATATCAAAACTTGACATCAGACTTTGTTTATCAGCACTTGACTTCAGTCTTTGAGCATTCACAGCATCAGAACTTGACTTGTTCTGAATAGAAGATTTTCCTTGAACTTTTCTTTGACCTCTACTCTTTTCAGAGTTTCCCTGGTCATCACCTTTATCATCCTTTTTCTTTAGTTCATAAGTAGGTGAGCATTTGGACTTAACTATCTTCTCCCCCTTTTTGGCATCATCAGGAAGTAAGAGAGAAAAAAGAAGTTCTACTGAAGATTGGATTTCATCCAATTGAGTTTTCTGAGAAGCTTGATTAGTCAGGACCTCATAAAGTTGGGCCTGTTGCTTCTCTTGAGTTTTCTCAATGGCTTCAACTTTTTCAGAAATAGGTCTGATATACCTGTTCTTATCAAGCTTGAGCTTTATATCGAGCTTATCATCTTTTTCTCTGAGTGTATCAACCTTTTCATGAGTAGAAGTATGTAGACCTTGAAGATGTTTTGTAGACAAAGCTGTGATCTTTAGTTGTGTCTTAAAATCAGCATTTGTGAACAACTATCAGCTTTTGCAATATGCTCTATCAAAACTTTAGAACATGGAATAAAATCTAATTCATTCCACTTCTTGGTCCACTCAACACCTCTGTGAGTATCCTCCCGAGGAATAGGTGCTTCCTTTTTAACAAATTTCTTCACCAATTCTTCCTTGCCCTGAATAGGAACTGGATGCTCAGAAGAAACACTATCATCAGAATTTGAGGAAGACTCATGTTGTTCTGATAGCTCAACAGTGTGTGAAGCAACTGGAGATTCAGGAATAACATCATCTAAATTCTGAGGATCAGAATTTATCTCCAGAGCTGGTGTTTTTTATGTAGAAGGAGCTTCCAGATAAAGAACTTCAGGTATATTCAAATTATGAATATCTATTTCAGAATTTTCAGTTTGTTCTTTAGCATCATCTGTAGCTTTAATAGGAGAGACAGGAGGGGTAACAACTGTATCAGTAGCAGTGTCTTTGGCTTGAGCTGGAAGGGCTTCAATGATAACTGGTCCTTGTGAGATCAGAGATTCCTGATCCCCTTCCTCAACTTCTTCAATATCTTCCGATGGAGCCTTAGCCAAATACATCATAGCCTTCATTTTCCTCAATCTCCTTGCCAATGAAAGAGTTGCTTCAGCAACAACAGAACTTATAGATTCCTTTCTTTTCAAAGTATCAGAACTTTGAGCTGCTATTTCTTTCTGAGAAGTAACATTCTCAGCTTCATATGTCACAGGTTCAGATGCATGAACTCGTGCTTCAATTATTTCCTCAAATTATCAAAAATTGAATCAAAATATTCATCACAAGATAAAGTTAAAAATCAATGAAGTAAAGAATAACAAATTACAATTAAAACATGCACAGTCATATAATTTGAGAAACAAAGACCAAATCTTGTAATTAAAGGAAATTTCATTAATATATCAGATGAGTACATTTCATGAAATTTATCAATTACATGCAAAAATTACAAGATAGTCATATTCTAAGATTCTTAACATCAACAGACTTAGTCTTAGTCTAAGAAGTCTAACGACTAGTTCCTTCTGTTGCTGACGAAGAGCACTGCAAGATGGATGATTCGTTCTTGCTGATGGAGAGCTTCTCTCCTTTCCTCTTCCAAACTATCAAGATGGAGGTGGTAGTCCATCAAAAAGAACAAGAGGTCTGTGTGAACCTCTTGTGGAACTGAGTTTCAGAGCTCTTCAGGAATGGCGATGACATGCCACCCATGTTGCCAGTCATCACAACTCAACTCTATATTGAAAGTTTCATAGTTCATGAACAAGTTGAAACGAACCATTTTTGTTGATGAGAATAAAAAGAGAGTGAGTTTGTGAGAAAATGAAAGATGACTTTGGCTTTGATGAGTAGTCGGTTTAAATAGCCAATGGAAGATCAAGGGACGCGAGGGCTGTTTAACTATTGAGAGTAAAAATAATGATGCCTCATCTCCCTAGACCGATGTGTAATAATAACAGTTAGTAAAAGGTTAAAGCAGGAGTTAATGAGCACGGGAAATAATTAACAATTACTGTGCACATGCAGTTTTTCAAAACATACACGTTTACCACTAACCCAAAATGATTATGACTATTTTTATCTTACCCAAATATATTCTGATTTAAATATGACTGTTTCAGATTTTACCACAAATAAGTCAAGTAAAGAATAATGCCATATAAGCATCAAGGATTCCATCAGGATTTAATATCAGAACTTAACTTATATCAGATGTTAACAGTCATCAGAACATGGCTTCTGTACTCAAAAACTGAATATCTTTTTCTGTAATTCTTCATACAAATACTGACTTATTTTTTCAGAGTTTAATCATCAGAACTTGTCCTCGGAATTTATGCAAATGACACTTAACTGTTTGTCAACAACAACTTAATCACCACAGTAATTTTCATCATTCATATGGAGTGAAAGTGTGTGTGCATTCAGTAAAATATCAGATAGAGATTAAAGTCTGATAAACTTCAGTACATTTTAGAAATAAGGCATAACTGAAAAAAATGCTTAAAATATGTCATCAGTCATGATGTATACTATAGAACAAATTTATGCAAGAGTCCACCTCAACAGTTTGTGCTCATTTTATGCATCTTTTGAAATTCTTTTTTACAGTGGCTTTCCAGTGTAAGTGAGTCACGACTGCTTATCAGAATTTATGTTGTTATCAGAGTATTTCTCCAGTAATCATAGAATATGAAAAGTCACCAAGAATTTTTTTTTGCTTTTCTAATGCATACTACTTAATACCAGCAATGCACTTGGGTCTTTCCTTCCACATATTTACTCTAGATCTCAAAGGAGTATCTGACTTTTATTCTTTTCTTTTCTTTTCTTTTGATAAGTGAGGCTTATCAGCACTTAGTTCATTCTTAAGATTTACTGACATCAGAATTTGACAGATAAGAAATAAGAATTTAGTTTGTGACTTTGTAATAAGATACACAAAGTAAACTTGACTAAGCTCAATATCAGAATCTGCTTGTGTTAATGAGTTTTCACATAAACAACTAATTCAAACATGGGATTTCTAGTATGTTAAAGACTACTAGGTCAGCATCTAGCACAGTTATCCTCATTGGATTGAATAGTCACAGAACATTCAAAACACTTATTAGAGTATATTGGACCACATAAAGTAACAATCAACATTTAATGAATTTTCAAATTAAGCACATATTACATATAGATAATACAATCTGTAAACACTGATCGTAACGTCTGATGCATGAGAACAAAAACTAAGCAGATTTAGAAAAAGAACCTGAAACCATTCCAAGTTCATTTAACAATCTTCTAAAAGTAGCTTGACATAGGGTTTTTGTGAAGATATCTGCTAGTTGTTGATCTGTTGGAACAAAATGCAATTCCACTGTACCTTCATCCATATGTTCCCTTATGAAATGGTACCTAATGCTGATGTGCTTTGTCATTGAGTGTTGAACTGGATTACCTGTCATAGCAATTGCACTTTGATTATCACAATAAATAGGGATTTTAGAAAATTCTAACCCATAATCCAGTAACTGATTCTTCATCCAAAGAATCTGTGCACAACAGCTTCCTGCAGCAATATATTCTGCTTCTGCAGTTGATGTGGAAATTGACTTATGTTTCTTGCTAAACCAAGAAACCAATCTGCCTCCAAGAAATTGGCAGCTTCCACTAGTGTTTTTCCTGTCTATTTTGCATCCTGCAAAATCTGCATCTGAGTAACCAATTAGCTTAAAATCTGATTCCCTAGAATACCACAATCCGAGATCAGTTATACCCTTAAGGTACTTGAAAATTCTTTTCACAGCTATTAAGTGAGGTTCTCTTGGTTCAGCCTGAAATCTTGCACAAAGACAGGTAGCATACATGATATCAGGTCTACTTGCAGTTAGATAGAGTAAGGAGCCAATCATACCTCTATAGTTAGTAATATCTACTGATTTACCAGTATCCTTATCTAACTTGGTTTCAGTGGCCATGGGAGTGGATGCAGTTGAACAATCTTGCATTCCAAATTTCTTCAGTAAATTTTTGGTGTACTTGGATTGACAGATAAAAGTACCTTCTTCATTTTGCTTGACTTGAAGGCCCAGAAAATAGCTGAGTTCTCCCATCATACTCATTTGATATCTTGACTGCATTAGCTTTGCATACTTCTCACAAAGTTTGGAATTTGTAGAACCAAATATGATAGCATCAACATATATCTGTACCAAAAGTAAGTCATTTCCATGGTTGAGGTAGAATAAAGTCTTGTCAATTGTGCCTCTGTGAAATCCACTTTCCAGAAGGAATTGATCTAAAGTATCATACCATGCTCTTGGAGCTTGCTTAAGGCCATAAAGTGCTTTGTCAAGCCTATAGACATGATTGGGAAATTTAGGATCTACAAAGCCTGGAGGTTGTTCAACATATACCTCTTCTTCCAATTCTTCATTGAGAAAAGAACTTTTCAAATCCATTTGAAAGACTTTAAACTTCTTGTGAGCAGCATAAGCCAAAAAGATCCTTATGGCTTCTAATCTAGTAACTGGTGCAAATGTTTCATCATAATCAATACCCTCTTGTTAAGAGTAGCATTTAGCAACCAGTCTTGCTTTATTCCTTGTAATTATGCCATCACTGTCAATTTTATTTCTGAATACCCATTTTGTGCCTACAACAGATCTGTTTTTTGGTCTTGGCACTAGTGTCCAGACTTTATTTCTTTCAAATTCATTTAACTCTTCCTGCATTGCTTACACCCAATCAGCATCTTGAAGAGCTTCTTCCACTTTCTTTGGTTCAGTCTGGGATAGAAAAGAATGATAGAGACATTCATTTGAAGTTGCAGTTCTAGTTCTGACACCTGCTTCAGGATCTCCAATGATTAAATCAGGTGTGTGAGCTTTAGTCCATTTCCTTGCAGATGGAAGTTGATCTCTAGAACTGGATCCTCCCCCATGATCCATGCTGTCTCCATCAGCATTTTCTGATGCTCCCCCTGTAGTTATGCTCTCTGAGACTTCAGAATTTGAGTTTGATTTTTCAGGAGTTGAAGAATCAGAGCTTCCAGAATTATCAGTACTTGACTCATCAGAACTAGATGAATCGGAACTTGAAGAGTCAGTGACAGGTTCTGATGCTTCTCGAGAGTCTTGAGATGTGGTAGGATCTTCAGCTTGCTCCCCCTGGACAGGTGCATTTTCCTTTGGAGTTGTTACCACAGTTTCAATGACATCAGAACTTAATCCAGCAGAACTTACAGGATCAAGATTTAAGTCATCAGAATTTCCAGAATCAGAGTTTAAATCTTCATTCTCAAATCTCAGCTGATCATGATCATCGAAATCTTCAAGTCCAGTAATCTTCTTATCATCAAAAGAGGCATTGATAGATTCCATGACAACCGTTGTTCTTAAATTATAGACTCTGAAGGGTTTTGTGGAAAGTGGATATCCAACAAAGATTCCTTCATCAGCTTTTAGATCAAATTTTGACAGCTATTCAGGATGAGTCTTAAGAACAAAACACTTGCAACCAAATACATGAAAGTATTTCAGATTTGGCTTCTTTTTCTTCACCATCTCATATGGTGTTTTTCCATGCTTTTTTATGAGTGTAGCATTTTGATTAAAACAAGCAGTCTGCACAGCTTCAGCCCAAAAATAGGTTGGCAATTTTGCTTTATCAAACATTGTTCGTGCAGCTTCAATCAGAGTCTTGTTCTTTCTTTCTATAACTCCATTTTGTTGTGGAGTTCCAGGTGCAGAAAATTCTTGCTTGATTCCATGCTCTTTGCAGAACTCTTCCATAATCAAATTCTTAAACTCAGTGCCATTATCACTCCTTATTGTTTTAATAGAATCTTTAACCAACTTATCCAGCTGTCTGACATGATCAGTTAGAGTAAATGCAGTTTCATTCTTCTTGTGCAAGAAGTATACCCAAGTGTACCTTGTGAACTCATCCACTATAACCATAGCATATTTCTTCTTTGCAATTGACATGACATTGACTGGACCAAATAGATCAACATGCAGTAGGTGATAAGGCTCAAGAATTGATAACTCAGTTTTGCTCTTGAAAGAAGATTTTCTTTATTTTGCCTTCTGACATGAATCACAAAGGCCATCAGGAGAAAATACTGTTTTTGGCAGACCTCTCACAAGATCTTTCTTTACAAGCTCATTTACATTGTTGAAATTTAAATGAGAGAGTTTCTTGTGCCAATTCCAGCTTTCTTCAATTGATGCTCTACTCAACAGACAAATAGCAGAACCATCAATACTTGTTCAAAGTCTGGCTTCATAAATGTTACCATGCCTGTAACCTTTCAGAACCACTTTTCCTGTAGAATTACTTATAACTTCATAGTGTTCTTCAAAGAAATCCATATGATAACCTCTATCAGATATTTGACTTATACTCAACAGATTGCGTTTAAGTCCTGAGACTAGAGCTACTGATTCAATGATGACATTCCCAAGATTGATCTTGCCATATCCCAGAGTTTTTCCAATATTGCCATCTCCATAAGAAACTCCTGGGCCAGCTTTCTCTAAAAAGTCTGATAGAAGGGCTTTATTTCCAGTCATATGTCCTGAACATCCACTATCCATAACTAGAATGTTCTTCTTGTTGCCCTGCAATCACAAAGACCAATAATGGTTAGTTTTAAGGACACAGACTTGCTTGGATCCTTTGTTATCATTTACAGCGGATTTAAGATCAGAATTTATGCTAACATTTTTCTTATCAGATTTTACAGTATCAGACTTTGCATCATACTTTACACTCAAAGGAATTAAAGCAACTTTCTTCAAAGAAGGTTTTATCTGATAATAATCATAGTATAAACTATGATATTCCTTACAAGTATAAATGGAATGCCATATACTACCACAATAAAAACAAGGATTTTGTGGCTTAAACCAAACAAACTGACTCTTAACTCCTGACTTAGGAGGTAAAGAGTTTATATTCTTATTCTTCCTGCAAAAATTCAGGTTCGAGTTTCCACAGTTATAGCATTCTTTCTAGGAGCATTAGGAAGAGGCATATAATTGTTGCTTTTATTCACACCTTCCTTTCCATTCCTATTTTTCCTAGCTTCCTTTACCTTGTTCACACTGGTAATTTCTTTCAGCTTATGTTTAAGCTGCTTCTTTGTCATTAAGCCTATGTTAACTTCAGTTGGTTTATCCTGTTCTAATTTGTCAGAAGTTGACTCTGCTATCACTTTTGTCTCAATATCTTTCATCTTTTCAGAATCAGACTTTACAGTTTTAGCTACAAATTTAAGAGGATTTACCTTTGGCTTAGTAGTATGTTTAACAATAATTAGCTTAACTTGTTCAGTTCCTTTTTCACTTTTATCATATCCATAACCTAAGCCTTCTTTCCAGTTTCCACTACTTAGTATATCCGGAGTTGCTCTACCAGATTTAGTCCAAGTCCTGATAATCTCTCTCTCCTTTTCTAACTCAGTTTTTATAGATTTATTCATTTTCTGCAATTCATCTCTAACATAAAAGGCATCATCTCTTTCTTTCTGAGTTTGATGGAACATGACTAACTCTTTTTCTAAATAATCATTCCTCTTTTTAAAAGCAAGATTTTTAGAAGTTAATCTTTCACATGTTAAAGTTTGATCTCTGTAACTAATAAACATGGTTTTATGATATAATCTCAACTCAGTAATATCATCATTATGAAAGGCATAAGTTGTTTGAGGTACCTTTAACTCAGCAGCATCAGAACTGCTATTAGCATTTGCCATCAAGTTATAGTTCTCCTCATCTTCAGAATCTGAAGTGTCTATCCAGCTTTTCTTCTTTTTGACAAGAGCCTTGCCTTTGTCACTCTTTCCTTTATTGCAGTCAGGAGATATGTGGCCTTTCTCACCACAATTGTAGCATTTGACATTTGAGTAATCTCCTTTGTCAGACTTTCCTCCTTTGCCTTCAGATTTTCTAAAGCCCTTCTTATCAGAACTTCTACCTTTCCTGGAAAACTTCTTTCCCTTTCTGAATTTCCTGTAGGCTATCTTTGTGATACCCTTCACCATAAGAGCACACAATTTCATCATCTCTTCATCAACATCTACTTCAGGTAGACTTTCAGTTTCTGAATCATCATCATCAGAACTTGATGATTCTGAATCAAATTTTATGATGAGAGCCTTTCCTTTGCCTTTCTTTGAGACAGCCACTTTGGGGGATTCCTCCTCAGCCTTAAGATCAACTATCCTTGATTTTCTCCCATGTCTCTTGCTTCTTTGATCCATCTCAAGTTCATAAGTCTTGAGCATACCATAAATTTCATCAAGAGTAGTTTCATCAAGAGCATAGTTGTCTCTTATAATAGTAGCTTTCAAATCCCAACTTTCAAGAAGAGCTAAAAGGAATTTTAGATTTGAATCTTCAATATCATATTCCTTGTCCACCAGTGACAAATCATTCAAGAGTTTGACAAACCTGTCATATAAGTCAGTTAATAACCCGTCACATTTTGAGTCAAAGTGTCATACTCTTGAGTAAGTATAGTCCTTCTATTTTTCTTGATTGCATCAGTTCCCTGAAACCTTGTTTCCAATGTGTGACACCCTCACAATCAGGGGCCTAGATTGTGGAGTCACCATGCTACAAATTACAATAATATAAAACAGAATCATAAACATAATGCCATGGCCCCTTGCACTGCTACAGGATCTAATACAGGTTAAGGTATGAAACAAGTTACATCTAACTACACAACATGATGCTATTACAATCTTTTCTAAATATAAAAGCTAACTTCATATAGAAGCTGCCACTGATCTACCCCCTTTCTAGCTACCTGCGATGACATAGCGAATCTAACTGTGCATGAAGGTCCAAAGTTAGCATTCTTCCTAGCTGACCTTCTAAATCCAACCATACTCGAGCTTAACTGTAAAATTTAGATAACAAAGCAATGTGAGCTATAAAAGCTCAGCAAGTAATAATAACATTAAAACAGTTAAGCTATCATGGATCAATAGGTATCAAGGCCAACTATGATATTCAAATGGAAATTCAATATAAGGAATAAGGAAAGGAATTATAGAAAAAAAAACTCCTTATCGTCAGTTCAAAATTCAAGTTTTCTTTCAAAACTCTTCATAAAATTCTTTCTAACATCTTTTCAAAAACCTTTTCAAGCAAACATTTTCTAAGGAAATCTTTACTTCAAAATATATCTTTTGATTGGAGTTTTCCCACAATATCATAGACAATACGGGTGATCAGCCACGTAATGCCTCCCATCAGGACCTAATCGTCCTTCTGAGCTTTCATGTATATAGGGTCCCCTAAGACTAGTTCCAAAACTATTCAGCTAGACTTATTGCCATTGCTAGCGCAATACAACCAAAAATCATGGACCGGCGTCACTCGGCCACTTACGCCTCCAATCTATAGGAATCCGTAGAAAACATTTTTGACAGAATTCCTATATCATTTATGAAAATATCTTTCAATTTTAAGCTTTACCAACCTTTTGATGAAATAAGACCTTATTGGAAAGTCTGAAATCATATTTAAGTTCATTTTTGAAACTCAGGGATATCATGTCAAGTATCAGGTATCAAAAAGAACGCAATGGGTTCAAACATAGGTATTATCAACAATGAACCAAAAGGTTCTCATAATGAATGAAATTGTGAGCATTTGAAAATATAAAGGAAACAGGCTTATTTATCAATGGCTGAGATATGGTATTCAAAATTTAAATCAATAGGCAGGAATATAAGTAAAAGAGAGAGAGAGAGCAGCTGAGGTTTCATTACTTGCCTCTCAAAAGTATCACACTATCACAGTCCTGCCTAACCACAATCTTCACTGGATCTTAGCTTTAACTTTTTCCTTTCCTATGCTTGCGTACTCACTCTTTAACTCTACACGAGTTAGAACTCTATTTCAGAATCATTCTAAATACAGTTCGACGTTCACTTTAAATGTCTACCTTAACTACCCCTTTCGCGATACCTACATTATATTTATATATGTACTATTATTTCATATATATATGTATAGCACACATATCATAAACAGGTCACAGAGCACATAACACATATTGCACATATGGTCACTATCTGATCTTCAATTTCAAACTTAGGAAATAATTCCTTATTTGAAACAAAATTTTAAATTTAAAACTCTCTTGCAAATTATTTGATCATGTTTAGAAAATAAACTTTAAATTTAAAAGAATTTGAAATCCATATTATAGTTTGACGAATTAATTGTAAGTCAAACTAAGTTGATTCGAATAACTGATCGTCATTTGATAACTTAATTCGACTAGCAACTAACCTAGTGAAACTATAATAGTATTTAAGCATCTTGAAAACGTAATCGCTTTTGGGAGATAGTCTAGTTACTCGATAAGTGAAACTACATTGGATAGCTAGCCAAACTACGTTAGATCTTTAAAAGATTTTAACGAAATTTCGGCAGCATATCCTCTGTATTTCCAACATACCAGTCGACCATTGTCGACACCCAAACACAAGCAATCAGCCTCATATACAATCACAATACTATATTATGGTAGTATAATACTACTATAAAAACTTCATCACAAACATACCATTCAACTTATTTGCTCTTTATACTATTTCAAGAATAAACAAGTAAATAATAAACCATTCTATAAAAACTAAGTACATTGACTTATAAATACTTTACACAACTAGTACATTATTATGGATACTAGTTCACAATCAAAACAGACCAAATAGCCAAACACATTTAACAACCAAGGACATAAACCAATTTCAATAAGGCACATACTAGCACACGCCATCACACAAACACACATATTCTATCGTATTTACCATATTAAAGCTAGATACAAGATTACTCATCAAAATGTCTTATACATAGACTCTTAAGAGTTTAAAGTATAACCCGACCATCTCGAAAGAATGCCAATTTACTCTGTTATATTAAAGTCAAATGAAAAATCATAAAACATGAAAATTGTAGATACTTATGAGATCTTTCCAAGAGGGTAAGGCTCATTAAAAATGGAAAAAATAACGAATTCGGAAATTGGATAAATGTGGGCTGCCTGAACAGAGTCAGGCCCTGATCGCAGAAGTAATTTGACATTTAAGACTCCTAAATCCCAGAATATGACTCTGAGTTGTGAACACAAAATGTAGAGTTTGAAAGATCTTTTTAGAATGGTATTCTTCAAAATTTTCTGATAGATATTTAATTTACTATAAATTTTTAAAGTGTGCCTCTCAATTTTGAAAATTTTATGGCAGGTTACAAAACCTGCAGAAATCGCCTCCTTATAAGCAGAATTTCGAAAAACTTAAAGAATCAAATTTGTAGAGAATTGAATTATCTTTCTAGAGACTCTGAAATCATAACATTCCGACCTGTAATAAATTTTATACGAATTTAGCAAGAAAACAGAACCTAATACTTTGAAATCAAACCTTATATCTTTATAACTATATTAACAATCAATTTTAACACAAGTTTCTCTCAGCAACAACAAAACAATGACATGCATATATCAAAACTAATATACATCAAGATATCTTAGCATGCATTACTAATTTATTTCCATTATTATGTTTAGAACTTAAATTCATAAAAGAATACTACATGCAAAGGAGATTAATTACATACAACACTTTTTAAAAAATTAGATTCACTTAAACACTCTTATCACCATCAACTACATCACATAAGTCAAGAAATCCATTCTCTCATATATACATATACACAAGCCGCATATATATATATACTTCCATGATATAAAACTTTAGTACTTTAAACCACTAAATTAACAGCTATTTTCACCAAGAAACACCATATACATACACATTCTTCATATATACATACACCCGCATGTATACAACACACATAAGACACCAATTTCCAATATACAACTATAATCCATGACATGCAATTCGAATTAACTAACACTAACACTCTATTACTCAATAAACTCAAGTGAAATCACATGAAACTCTAGTTTCTCCCTCAACAACACCAAACTCAAATATACACACACCTATACATACACACGGATACCAGCAAGCAAAGTACAAGTTTAATGTAAAAGAAGAGAAAAGATTAGATCCTTACCTAGCAACAAAGGAAGAAGAAAAAGTTGTGTGCTTGTATGTGTGGTTTTTGGCCGGGGAAAAGAAAACCGAGAGGAAGAGATGGGGGAGGATGATGTCTCGGGTAAAATGAGAAAAGAAAGAGGGAGGCTGATGTTTTATTTAATAAAACAAGGGTATTTTGGTAATTTCACGTATAAAAGTTTTTGTTTTAATAGTTTTCTTTTGATAAATGAATGCAAAAATGTTTCTTTAATAAAATACAAACTGTTCTGAAAGTTCTGAAAGTTATAAATTTTATATTTTTAAAATGTAGAGCATGAAATTAGCTTTCCGTGCATATTTTTAAAATATTTTTCTGATGCACTGTTATTTTTGTATGAATTTTACAAGTTTGACTACGAAAAGTGCAAAAACAGTTCTTAATTCGAATTAAAAATAGGAAATAGCCCAAAATACTCACTTTCACATTATTATAAAGTTTTTAATACCAAAATAATGATTGTAGAACAATAATAAAAGTTTTAATGTTTTCCAACTATTTTTCAGAAATTTAAATAAATATTTATTCACACTTTATTTTTCAATATTCACTTAAAATTTCATAAGTAAATTTCCAAGCACTCTAATAATCACATAAATAAATTTCAAACATACTAATAATCACTTAAACCACACTTTAGCATATAAATATCACATATTTTATTTTTCCAACTAACTTCTCATATTTCCATAATTCCCACTTTTCCACTTTTCAATTTCCACTTTCACATTTCACTTTCACATTTAAATTTCCGTCTTTAAATTTTATAATGCTATTATAGCATCAATAAATCCACAATTTACTTTATCAAAATTCCTCTGAAATACATCAGACTGGAATAAATATATTATTATATATATTTATTCTCTATTTTCACATAAATAGCACAGAAACAAATAATCATTATATTAAAATTTTACGGTCGTTACATTCTTCCCCCCTTAAAGGATTATGTCCCCAGAATCAGGCCTAAGTAAAAAATTAGGGATACTTCTCGAGCATTTCACTCTCAAGTTCCCATGTGAACTCTTCCACAAGAGGATTTCTGCACAAAACTTTGACTAGGGACACAGATTTATTCCTAAGCGCTTTTCTCTCCGATCTACCATCTTTATCGGATGTTCCTCATAAGACAAGCTAAATCCTTAAGTATCCATATTCTATTTCATGGTCTGCAATTGGAATCCTAAAGTTTAAGAACCATTACATAATATAATGTGAACATAGGGTATGTGCAGAGATAATATCATCTCAAACACGACTTATCTTGTCCTTCAAAACTTTGCGTAAATCCTGATGCACAGAATCTCGTCTGATGGTTCGTCTATACTCCAACATTTTTAGATTGAAGGTAAGGAATATAAAATGGAAAATTCTCACTTGCGCCAATTCTTGATTTAAAAGTTTGTCGATGAAACACATTATTTCAGAATAGTTGATTGGAACTAAGGTTCAATGATCAAGAAGAAAAGAATGAAAATGATAATGACATGATTGAGAACAACCATATTAGTACTTAAGATGGCCAGTCTTAGTACCATACAGTTCACAACACACATTTAGGTGGCGTCCCACCAAACTATTTATCACGAAGACAAACAGCCACAGTACGTGTATTGTTTGTCTCAATCATATGACCAATTTTCAAGGAAACAAAAGATGTTCGAAGGGAGTTGCAAGTATAGAACAGATTCTGGATACTTTTAGAAAATAATAAAAATTACACTTTAGAGTGGTAGAAGAGAAATTTATCATTGGTCATTTTCATAGGTTTCTCATACACGTACTCGTATAAAAACTTTAACCCATTCTTTCGTATCTCGAGAGTGGATTACACATCCACATCAATGTAGCTTTTCATACCAGATTCATTACTTCTTTTCCATCAATCACGGAAACTCACCAACATGAATATTTGCAGCAATAACCTCTTTCCACGTTATTCACACTCGGAGCTTCCGAATCGCTCATTCCTCGTAATACACTCATAGATCAAAATCTATCTAGGTTCGTTTGATGACATTAATGGTCTTCTTACATATAGAGCCCATAAGGTGATATACCAATATTCGCATTACATTTGCTACGGTATAAATCCACTAACGACGGATGTTCATCCTTAGTTTTATTTACTGTATAAGGCGTCCACTCTTAGTATATCATCCCCTGTCTGAATCATCCTTTCTTTTGAAGATGCACTCATTGACGATGAATTGTTCTCATCTACATTTTAGTGTCTATACAAACTTGGAACTTATTCCAAAGTCTTTGAGTAATTCTTTGATATACCTTTTGCAATACACTCTGAAACCCCATACCACATGACTATTATCCTCATCTAGTTGTCTTGTAGAAACGTTTCATTAACCAATTAGAAATGTACTAACTTGATTGATTTCTACCATCGTTCTTGTCTTATATTAAGTCATTTCTATATAAAGATAAAATTGTTGGCTCCTTTAATCCATACGGGTTTTCTTACTTATTTCTATACTAATAAATGTCTCCAAATCTTGGAGCACTCAAGTTTCTGTTAGTTTCAAATCATTTGCTAAATGATTTTACTTGCAAGACTTTCACTGTTCGGTAACTATACTCAATAACCTGACCATATTGTACCAAAATGCATTCTAACCCATTATAAGAAATACCATTATAAATCGCAAGATTGTCTCGATCACCAAGTAGAACCAACATGGTTAGGACACTAACCCTTTCCTTAACAAAAAAAAAAAAATCTCTCATGCTTATCTTTCTAATCAAACTTTTCCCTCCTCCTTATTGTCATTGTAACTGATGTCATTATCTTTCTTAAACAATTTCCTTATAAGAGTTGGCCATTACTAAAGTTCCTTGTTTCCGTAGATATCTCTATCATTTTCCACTTCTTTTAAATTTCAACACTTGTGGAATTTACGTTGATTCACTCACGGCTACCTATTTCTTTAATAACTCAAAATTTAAAAACTTCACATACAGCTATTCTTTTCATTTTCTTAGGATCATCAAGTCATCCTTCCAGTGTTTGGTGTACTCACCCTTCGTATTTGAATAAATAACACATTATTAAAGCCTTGTATAAATTATTGTCTCTAGCAGATTTTTCAAACTTAATTTATACTTGATAATAACTCCATTCTTAAATCAACCATAGAGAAGTATGTTGCTCTTCCCAACAGTTCAACTCAATCATCATTTCAGTTACTTATGCTTGATTGTCTAATTGAGCTTTCCATAATCGATATACTAAGCCTTATAACTCCTTTATCCAAAATTTCTGGCAGTCGAATTGCCAGTCTTCTCATTTCAACTAGTACCACTCTGTGTAGTCTTTTGCCACTGATTTAATTCTAGGTATCGCACTAAAAATTCACGTCTCTATTATGAGATAAGAAAAGTTGCTTATCTGCAAACACACCTTGACCTCTTTAATCATGAGG